>NC_067399.1:418717516-419007516 GCF_016432865.1 Antechinus flavipes
GTTCTGCTTGTTTTGCTCAGCATAAATTTGTGTAAATCTTTCCAGGCCTTTCTAAAATCAGCTTGTCCATTATTTTTTATAGAAGAATAATATACCATTACCTGCACATACTACAACTTGTTCAGACATTCCCCAATTAATGGGTATCTACTCTTTCTTCAATTCTTTGCTACTACAAAAAGAGCAGCTACAAACATTTATGCACATTTGGGTCTTTTTCCCTCCATGATTTCCTTGGGATACAGACCCGGTAGTGGCATTGCTGGATCAAAGAGTATATATATATATATATATATATATATATATATATATATATACTCCTTTTATACCCCTTTAGGCATAGTACCAAATTGCTTTCCAGAATTGTTGGATCATTTCACAACTCTGCCAACAATGCATTAATGTCCCATTTTTCACACAGTCCCTCCAACATTTATCATTATCTTTACTGTCATCTTAGCCAATCTGAAAGGCATGAGGTGGTACCTCAGAGCTATTTTAATATGTATTTCTCTATTCAGTAGTGATTTAGAGCAATTTTTCATATGATCACAGATGGTCTTAATTTCATCATCTGAAAACAGTCTTGTTGGGGTCATCAGCTAGTGCAGACCTCTGACACCAGCTGGAGTCTGAGCACTTACTGACAGTTACCATCGCCTCTAAGACCTTCAGACGTCTCTGGATATGGACAGCGTGTAACCACTTATGTAGTTAGAGAAGCTTTATTGCTTGGTTATATCATCTTATCTCTCCTTCCTGCTTCTTCTCTCTCCCTCTGCTGTCCTGTACTTATGCCCCTTTCATCTGCCCTTGCCAACATGCCCCAGCAACAAGTATGTGTATAGCTTATGTATCCAGGAGCCCAAGTCCTGAGATGGTGGGGGCTATCTCGATTTGGTATGTCCTCAAGGCCTGTCCTGACATGTCTACAGGGTGTGTACCCAGGACTTTTAACCAGTCAGGCAAAACTTACACCCAAGGCCTCAACATCCATTCCCAAGAGTGTGCTGACCAAGATCCAACCAGGCAAAGACCACAAGGGTCAGGTAGAACAAGACTTGTTTTTGCACAGACTTGTTGCTTATTCAAATGGGGCATTGTGTACAAGGTACAGGATGAAGGGTCACAAGATTAATGCAGGCTCTTATTATTCTGTTCCCTAGCATTCTTGTTACTAAGTTCCCTAGCATCTCCCCCTTTTTTGTTTTCTATGAAGTGGGTGCCATTCAGCTACCAATCCTGCAAGGAACTCTCTTAAGAGAGAGAGAAAGCATTGGAAAATACAAGGTAAAAGCAAAAGCAATACAATAAAAAAGGTGATTAACAATAAAATGTGAGACAACTATTAGGGTATTGACATTGTATGTTGGTATATCCAATCAATAAGGTCATGAGAAGCATCATTAGGGAAGTTGAAATTTTTGCTATTACATTAATGTCAGCAACGAGCTTTGCCAATTCTTGGATTTGATTAAAGCAAGTCCATAACACAGCCATTTTAGTCTTCTCTTCCATTCTCTCTTTTTTGTCAACTGGCATGTCCTGGTCCTCCTTTTCCACCTCTTTTTGCTTTTCTTCTTGTTCTTGAGGTCCCAGGAGTTGCAAGGAGCAGGTTGGCACCCACTGCCCAACTTCATCGGGACCTAGAATGATATAAGCATACCCTATTCCCCATTTATGCACCACCCCCGGCCCCTTCCATGACCTATCTGATATGTCTTTCCACATCGCTCACCACTGTGTTGGAGCTGTCCTGGTATGAGACAAAACCTGTGAATCCTTGACCTATGGCATAGCAAAGAAGTGTAAAGCTGGTGTAAGGGTATCAATAGCTGAAAATTAAAGAAAATTAAGTGTGTAGAAAGTGGTATCCAATTGGGACTGAGTTAAGTGTCCCATCCCTCCACCTCCACCTTCCCCTTTTTATTTTTGCAGCACAGTCTTCGATGTGCGATTGGCACGTTTGACCACTGCCTGACCTACAGGGTTATACGGAAGGCCTGTGAGGTGAATCCCAAATTCCTGTAAAAAGAGAGCAAAGCCTTTAGAGGAATATGTGGGGCCATTGAAAGTTTTAAGGCATGATGGAGGGCCTGCAAGAGAGAAATAGTGTTACAAATATGAGATGGCATGCCTGGTCTGGTTGAATAGTTGCCCATAGGAACCTAGAAAAGGTATCTACTGTAAGGTGAATAAGCTGCTTGCCCCAATGGGTAATGTCCATTTGCCAAAGGGCATTAGGACAGTCACCACAGGGATTCTGTGGAGGGGGAACAGAAGGAGCGGTATAGAAGGGAGCGCATATAACACACCGGTGAATTAATGTGGCTGCTTCCTCTCTGCTAAGACCATACAGTATTTACAGTGATCCAGCAGATAAATGATACTTCTCATGAGTGGCCTGAGATGAAGAACAAGGAGAGATTTTTTTCTACTGATGAAGAATATAGCAGAGAGTCTGCTGCTCAGTTGCCTGAAAAAATGGAACCAAGACCATCAGTATGAGATCAAACATGCATGATAAACATAGGAGAGGTTCAGGCAAGGAGTGTTGATTGAGCTGTTTGAAGCAAAAAAGATATATTAGTATTTCTATCTTCAATAAAAGCTGAAAGCAAATGAAGAAGAGCCTTTACAGCATAGGCATTATCTGAAACAATATTACATGCCTCAGGGAAGAATTTCAAAACTTTAATTATAGCAAACAGTTCATTCTGTTAAGTAGACTCATAGGGGGTGTGGAGAACCCATTGTTGATTGGTACTAGAACATATTATCACAGCTTTCCCTAATTTGGTGGTGTCAGTGAACCACTGTTGGGTCCATGACTGGTTCTGTAGATATTATCTTAGGAAGGACCCATAGGGGGCTGGTGATCTGATAGAGGCTATCATAAGTAGGCTTAACACTTACAACGGACACTATGGAGGTCTACAACAAATTGTCCTGTGCAATAGCTAAAATGTGTTGTTCTGGTATAGGAGCATGCACAATTGGGTAGGTCCCATTAAGCCATAGTGTCCTTTGTATGCAGGACCAAAAAAATTCAGCCAGCAAGTCTGTCCAAAATACTATGACCTTCGTGGCTCTTCAAGGGTATAACCACTCGATAGGGTCCTCTCCTTAATGGAGCATGGCATACATGGGGGCATCTTTTTGTATGGTTAACTCAATTGGAAGGGTGGGATGTATAAGTATGACTCGTTTAGACCATAATTGTTAAATAGAATAAAGATTTCTCTGGCTGCTGGAGTTCACTGATGGGGGAACAATAGTGAAGAATCACCAGGTAAAATATCATATAAGGGCTTCATTAGCGAAGGTGGAATAGGAAATACTGACCTCATCCATTGTATCAACCCAATCACCTTTTAAAAATCATTCAGTTTTCACTTTGGTCATATCCAATTGGGGAGGACATAGAGAAACATACACTCTGTCCACCACATAACCCAGGCAAGAAAAAGGATGTTGAGTTTGAGTTTTATCAGATGCAAGGTATAAGCCATTAAGCTTCAGTGCAATGAGAATTGCTCAATGCACATATTGTAACTAAGTTTCATTGCTAGATGCCAGCAGTAGATCATCCATATAGTGGACAATCAAAGCATTAGGAAATTCCTGCCTAATCTGTTGTATTACTCTATTAATATACCACTGACACAAAATTGGACTATTTTGCATGCCCTGGAAACTGACAGGATGAATTATTGTATTGTACTCATTGAAACTGTACAACCCATGGGGGGGAGTTTTAATTGCTGCTTGCTATAAAAAAGCCACAGGGAGGTTTTCAAGCCTGCTTGTCTGATCTGTTCCTCCTGCTCCCTTATACTTGGGCTCTCTAGTTTCTGTTGAAATCTTTGGAGTGTTGGGAGTGAGATACTCATACCTTGGCAACAATCAATACAATCGTGCCTGCAGGGGAGGAAAAGGTGGAAGCGGAGGCAAAGTTTCTAACTCTGGCTCTGCTACAGCTTCTTCCTCACACAGGGATCCTCCAGTCTGACATTGTGTACTCAGAGTGAAGGGACAGCAGGCAGGGCCTTTAAGAACTGCTCTGACTATCCCAAAGAACTTTACACATTAACAGTCAAGGGTGTCACTAAAGGGAAACTGAATTCAGTTCCCATCCCAGAAGGCTTATAGCACTTCCCCAGCCTCAACCGCCCCACTTGGCTTAGGCTAAGCGGCTACTCTGTCTCTGGGTGCTCAAAACCTTGATTCCCCTAACTTCTGTCCCTGTTCAGGGCGCCAGTTGTTGGGGTCCTCAGCTAGTACAAACCTGCTGAACCAGCTGCAGTCTGAGCACTTACTCAATTATTGTCGTCTCTATGATCTTCGGACGTCTCTGGATATGACAGAGCAGTTCTGATACCACTAATGCAGTTAGAGAAGCTTTATTACTTGGTTACATTCATCTTGTCTCTCCTTCCTGCTTCTTCTCTCTCCCTCTGCTGTCCTGTACTTATACCCCTTTCATCTGCCCTTGCCAACATGCCCCTGCAACAAGTATGTGTATAGCTTGTGTATCCAGGAGCCCAACTCCTGAGATGGTGGGAGCGATCTCGATTTGGTGCATGCTCAATGCCTGTCCTGATGTATCTACAGGGTGTGTACCCTGGACCTTCAGCTAGTCAGGCAGAACTCACACCCGAGGCCTCAACATCAATTCCTAAGAGTGTGCTAACCAAGATCCAACCAGCCACAGACCACAAGGGTCAGGTAGCACAAGATTTGTTTTTGCACAGACTTGTTGCTTATTCAAATGGGGCATTGTGTGCAAGGTACATGATGAAGAGTCACAAGATTAATGCAGGCTCTTGTTATTCTGTTCCCTAGCATTCTTGTTGCTAAGTTTTTTGATCTTGCCACTCAATTGAAACTGCTCTAAGGTTACTAATAATCTATTCATTGCTATATTTCCTGGCTTTTTCCTCAATCAGTTTTCTTGACATCTGTCATATTTGGTATTGTTGAACTCTACTCTCTGAGTTGTATTCTTTTCCCCATCTTCTCTCCTTGTTCTTTTCCAAACTATGTAACCTCTCTTTCCTGATCTACTTTACTGGTTCATTATCCAGTTTCTACCTCCTGATGCTTGGTCTCCTACAAGATTCTGTCCTGGACATACTTCTCTTGTCTTTCATCTCTCTCCACTCATTTAATTTAATAGTTCTCACATTGTCAATTGGACAGCTAGGTGGTGCAGTGAATAGAGTGCTTGAGCCTAGAATAAGGAAGGTTTGTCAGCCTGAGTTCAAATCTGGCTTCATACACTAATTCTGTGACTCTGAGCCAATCCCTTCCCCCTATTTGCCTCAGTTTCCCCATCTATAAAATCATCTATAAAAAAATTCCAAATGGGATCATGAAGAGTTGGGCATGACTGAAATAACTGAACAACAATTGTCAATTATAATGTTTAATCAGATTCTGAACTTCAGAATGAATGACAGAACTTCCATGGAAGGCTATCTGGTCCAACTCATATTCCAAGAAGTATCCACACTATGACATATTTGGAGATTGGTCATATAGCATCTGCTTTAAGACCTTCATTGATGAGGAATCTACCATCTCCCAAAACAGTTCAATCTGTTTTGAGATAGCACTAAGTTTTAGGACATTTTTTTTTTACATCCAAGCTAATTTGACTATTACTTCTACCACTGACATCAGTTCTCAATACATCATATTGTGCCACAGTTCTCTTTTATTGTCCTGACTCAGTTTCCCTAATTGTCCTGCCTTGGTTTCCCTAAATTGTTCTGCCTCAATTCCTAATTGTAATGCTCAATCCTACAACACCACCCTTCCCTCTTAATCATCAGAATGTTTGATAAAATAAAGATCTTATATCTTAGACATCATTAGAATATCAGGTGCCTCTCCCCATCCCAATTAATTAGAATATAAGGTGTCTTTCCCTCTCCAGTGCCTCCCCCCATTATATCATCCCCATCCCATATGCCTTTCCCCAATATGTAATCCCCATCCCATGTGCCTCTCCCCAATATGTCATCCCCATCCCAGGTGCCACCCCACATTATGTCATCATTCTTGTTACCCTATAAAACAATCTTTGTATCCAACATTGGTTGCTGGATTCTTAGAGACGATAGTCTCATTCAGCTCTGGAACTAAACCATGGATCCATTTGGTCCCAGTAAATCTCTCCCTTTAACATAAAACATTAAAAACTCTCTAATCTCTATTTTGCCTAAATTTCTCCAGTATTACAATCAGTCATATTTGTCCTGTTCAGTTAAGTTTTTCCTACAAGCCTACAACTAATCCTCAAGCAAACATTCAACATCCTGATTTTCCTCTGCTTCAATTTCTCAAACCTTTTAAAACTCTAGATATGATCTCACTAGGGAAATATAAATAGGGAAATTTAGAAGAACTTCCCTCTTTTTGGAAACTTTATCTCACTTAATATGAGCCACATTACAGGTTTTGGCTGTCACATCACACTAGTGACTCATATCAAGCTTTCTGCCCACTAAAATACAGGATTTTTTGTGACAAATTCATCTAACCAGTTCTCACCAATTTTTTATTTGTTAATTTGATTTTTTTTTAACTCAACAATAGATAAGACTTTAAATTTATCTCTACTGAATTTCACTGTATTAGATTTAGTTCAGTTTGTTGTTGAGATTTTTTTTTTTGGACCCTGACTCTTGTCATGGAGTATGTTAGCTATCTTTTCTAGCTTTCTGTCATCTAAAAATTCAATAAATAAGTGTCTTATGCCTTTAAGTCAGTAATCAAAATGCTGACTAGGGCAGGTCTCAGTCTAACTCCCAGGGACAATCCACTAGAGACAATCTATAAACTTGTCATAATCATAATGTAACTATCCTTTGAATTTAGCCTTTCAAACAATTTCACATCATTTAATTAACTATATTATCATCTATTTCACATTTTTCTATGTTTACAAGATACATGAGGTACTTTATTGAATCTGATAAGATAGAGGGTAGCAGAGAAATACTGAATCTCTGTAAACAATCTAGAAGCCTAGTTACCACCTGAGGCCAGCTGGAAGGAACACTGATAGGGTTATAAGAGGACCTTTTTGATTTTGTTAAGTCATTTGTTCTTAAGTGTAGCCTTTTGTTCAAGTGGACTTTTGATTACAGTACCATCTTAGGTGGAGGCTTCCGGAAACTCCACCTTTACTATATTCACTCAGAAAGCCAAGTTATAGCATATTCTGAGGTTATATTTCCCTTATAAAAGATCCATATAAAAGATATATGCTTATATAATAGATCCTCTCTAATTTCTCTATGAATTTAGTCCACCAAAAGCTTATTGCTTTTTATGACTAATTCCTTTTTTAGGGTTAGCCCATACTCCCACTTCATGGCATCTTTCTCCTTATTATAACTCATTCACCTATTAGGACCCTAAAATCCTTTCAGAGTTAGACCCATAATCCCCTACTTACCATGCTTTAATGGTGTCTTCCTCCTGATTAATTTTGAGTTCTACTAGGGAGCTTCTCTTAACCCCTGTTAATTGCTAAAACCTCTTTCCTTGCTAACTTCTCTAGGAAGCAAGCTCTTATAATGTAATAAAATCTTTGTTCCTTGTTTGAAGTTTCCAAATTCTTTTTAGGATGATGCATGACACTAACCCATAACCATGGCATACTTGTTGGGTTTCATTTTGCATCCTATTATTTTAGGAATTATTTAGAAAGAATCTGACTGCACTCCATAACATCAATAAATTCATTACTCAAATGTAAGCAAAATATAACTACAGCATTCCTTAGATTACCAGTTTAAGAATGCTTATCATATGAGAAAGTCACACAAGTGAGAGAAAGACACACACACAAAGGAGAGAGAGAGAAAGAGAGAGAGAGAGAGAGAGAGAGAGAGAGAGAGAGAGAGAGAGAGAGAGAGAAGAAGAAGAAGAAGAAGAAGAAGAAGAAGAAGAAGAAGAAGAAGGAGGAGGAGAGGAGGAGGAGGAGGAGGAGGAGGAGGAGGAGGAGGAGGAGAGGAGGAGGAGCAGCAGAAGGAGGAGGAGAAGAAGGAGGAGGAGGAGGAGGAGGAGGAAAAGGAAGAGGAGGAGGAAGAGGAGGAGCAGAAGGAGGAGGAGGAGAAGAAGGAGGAGGAGGAGGAGGAGGAGGAGGAAGAAGAAGAAGAAGAAGAAGAAGAAGAAGAAGAAGAAGAAGAAAAAGAAGAAGAAGAAGAAGAAGAAGAAGAAGAAGAAGAAGAAGAAGAAGAAGAAAGAGGGGGAGGAGGAGGAGGAGAAGGAGGAAGGAGGAGGAAGAAGGAGGAGAGAGAGAAGAAGAGAGGAAGGGAGGGAGCGAGGGAGCGAGGGAGGAAAAGAAGGAGGAAGGGAAGGAGGGAGGGAGAGAGAGAGATGGAATGATCTATTCTTGATAGACTGATGGTGATTTTGGAATAACCATTTTCTTTTTAAATGTTCACTCATATGATCTCTTCTAGAAATTCCCCAGAAGACAATTTTACAGTCTCAAGTTCTTCCACCCCCCCCACCCCCCCCACCCCCGCCTTTTTCTTTCTTTCTTTCCTTTTTTTTGTTTTTCCCTGAGGCAATTGGGGTTAAGTGAGTTGCCCAGGGTCACACAGCTAGGAAATGTTAAGTGTCTGAGGCAGAATTGAACTTAGGTCTGTCTGACTTCAGGGCTGGTGCTTTAGCCACTGTGCCACCTAGCTGGCCCTTCTTTCCTTTCTTAAAAAAAAAAAATAAATAAATATTGAGGCATCTTTTGCTCTCATGCAGTCTTGTGTTGCTTCTCCCAATTTTTACAGTCTTATGGATTTCACAAAATATTGATCAACAATCACATCTACCCTTTTAGTACCTAATGACATACATTATGTTAATCTATCACCGTTTCATTTCTTTTCTTAGTTTTCAATAACATATTAGCAATTTTTTTTCATCATTTCTAGGGCCACTGACATACTCTTGCATCAAGAAAAGGAGATGAATAGGAACTGGCTAAATGATTTCAATAGAACAGGGAATTCCTAAGTGAGGAAACACTCTCTTCAACTGCATGAATCTCTAGAACTTATCTATATAGCCTTGGAAAGTTGCCTAGAGTATTGAGAAATGAAGTGACTTTATCAGGGTCACACACCTAGTATGTGTCAGAGATAGAACTCAAACTCAGACTTTCCTAGCCTCATCACCGGCCCTCTATCCATCACACTAGGGGGGGAAAAAAACTTCTATTGCCCATATCCTAGGTTCTTAAACTGTGGGTTGCATCCTCACAGGAGGCTTTACAACTGAATGTGGCAGTCATGGAATAATAATTTGTTATCAGCAAATATTTGATTTGTATATATATCTACTCAGGGTCTCATAAAACTTTCTTAGACAAAAAGGGGTCATGAGTGGAAAAAAATTTTAAAATCTTGTTTGTATCATCTCCATTCACTCTACATAGTAGTTCTATCCCTTCTTTAACACTCCTCTTTTCCCTAATATAATATATCCCCCCCTCAAAAAACAAAATTTTTTGGTTATCTTTAAGGTTTTCATAGCATTTTCAGGTGATTTTTTTTTTTTCACTTTAGAACTTCTGACACTTTTTTTAGGACCATCGCATACATAATCTTTCTTTCCTCTTTTGTCATGTCATTGGTTTCATTTTCTGGATATGCATTTTTGTTTGTTTGTTTGTTTTAATCTCAGGTTTTTGATGAGATCCCTGTGCATATATATCAATCTTTTCTAATAGTTCTATTTTTTCTTCCTCATTGGAATTATTTCTATATCCCTTTAGAATTTCCTTCTTGTATATTTTCCATCTCTCCTACACTGATTTTCATTCAGGAATTTTAGTTAATGGGGTCATAACTATGCTTAGTCTGAATCTTTTGAATTCCTCCTCCCCCCACAAAAATCTGGGGTTCTTGTCAGACTATTCCTAGCTTTATTTTTCTTCTCTATCACAAACTCTATGAAAATCTAATAAACAAACAAACAGTCATTTTTGTCTTGTTATTCTGTTCTAGTTCTTCCTTATGATAATCAAACTAAGAATGATTATGGAAAGGAAAGAGACAGTGGACATGCATTTAAGTGCCTTAGATGGTATCATGGATAGAGCAGCAGTCCTAAAGTCAGGAAGAGTCCTTTCATGAGTTCAAATCTAACATCACACATGTGCTAGATGTATGACCATGAGCAAGTTACTTAACCCTAATTGCTTCAGTTTCCTCATGTGTAAAATGAATTGTAGAGGGAAATGGGAAATTAGTTCAGTACCCTTGCCAATAAAATCCCCAACTAAAAGTCAGACATAACTTAAAAATGATTCAGCAACAACTATATGCTGGGCACTATACTGAGAGTGTTTTAGATACTATCCTATTTGATTCTCATAGCAAACTTGGGAAGTAGATAAAATTGTTATACCAGTTTTATAGTTGAGGAAATTGAAATTGACAGAAGTGATTTGTCCAGGATCATACTACTAGTAAAAATCTGCGGGTTACATTTGAACTCAAGACTTCCTGATTTCAGGCTGGCTGCTACCTAGAGAAAGCCAGAGGGAAGCTTATCAAAGCACATATCAACACCCAAGGCCCTGTGATCTAGCCACAACAGACTCGTACACTAAGACACCTGTGAAGTTTCCAGCTCCAATGCAAAAGAGGAACTTTAGCATAATAGGTATGTCTAACATGGGCCACCCTGGTACAGTGAACAAGTTGCAGGCCTCATAAACTCTGTTAAAGAATCTAGTGTTACAGATCTACTGACCCTAACCCCCAAGTCAAAAATCTTGGGACAATGCCCCTTATGCACAGGAGCAGACTCAACTTAAAAAAGAAAAGTTAAAAAAAGTGTCTGAAAAATCAAATAAGAGAGGTAGAAGAAAGATTAGAAAAAGAAATGAGAGTTTATACACAAAAGTTATGGAAGAAAGATTCAACAACTTGGGAAGGGGAAGCACAAAACTGAAGAAAACAACTCCTAAAAAAAATAGAATTGGTCAAAAAAGGGGTGAGAAATCTATTGCGGAAAACAACTCCTTTAAAATTAGAATTGGCCAAATAGAAAGGCTGTGAGTAAACAATTTCTTTAAAGAAATATAATTAGCAGGTTTTTTGGCAGTGATAAAAATACAAGTGCCAATCTCAATGCAGATCATGCAATTTTTATTGTTGTTTTGTTGATTAGTCCTCTCCAATTTTTCATGATCCTATTTGGATTTACTTGGCAAAGACATTAGAGTGGTCTTACCAATTAGATCTTCACAGTATATTTTGAACTATTCCTTTGGCTCTGTTCACAAATCTACTGTCTTAGTTCAGAACTTTCTGTCTTCTTAGATAGCTTTTGCACTTCTTCTTGATTAGTTTCAGCTTCCAATATTTTTCCTTTTGCTTCAGTCTTCCAGATGGTTAATATAAAGTAATCTTTAAAGAATTTCTAACCAAGTTACTCCTTGGTTTTGTTTTGTTTTGTTTTTACTGGATCAATTTTCTTCCAATATAATAATGATAATAAAGAATCATATAAATATTATCTCTTTGTCATCACAATAATCCTAGGAGGAAAATGTTATTATAATTACCTCCATTTTATAGATGAATAAATTGAGGCAGAAAGTAATTAAATCATATACAGAGTCACACATTAAGTAAGTGTCTAAGGCAGACTTAAAATTTCTGATTCCATACTAACTCTCTTTTCATTGTACCATTCAGATGCATACAGTTGTCATTTAAAGGATCTGGCTCTAGTTTTCCTTTCTAAAATTATTTTTTATTACTTCTTTTTATATATTCCATCCTTTTGATAATCCCCAATTTTGACATAACATCTCTCACAAACTTGTCTTTACATAGTTTGGCTGCACTCACTGTCTGGAATGTACCTTTAATTCTACCTTTTACAATCTATGGCTTCTCTAAGGGTTGACTCATGAGCCACTTCCTACAGGAAGCATTTCCTAATCCCCCTCACTATTAGAATTCTCTTCTTTCTCAAATAATAATTTGTATAATTTTCTGTTTAGATATTGTGCCCCCTTATAGAATTAAGCTCTTTAGGGTCAAGGACTTTTTTTTTCTCTTTTTGTTCACAATGCCCTACAAAGAATTTTGTATATATTACACACTTAACAGCTTATTTGATTTGATAAATATAGGAGTTTTTTTATGTGTCTCTCATCTTAATATTTACCTTCTTAGTAGGATTGCTGGATTAAAGAGTATAAATAGTATAAGTTTTTTCTTGTAAAATTCTAAATTATTATCCAGAATAATTCATTTCATTCTAGCATTTCTCTAGCAATACTGAATTAGAGTGTCTGTCTTTCCATAACCTTTATATTTGTATTTACATTATATATATATATATATATATATATATATATTATATATATATATATATATATATATATATATATATATTTATTTATTTATTTATTGCCAGCTTGATAGTTGACGGGATAAAACCCCAGAGCTATTTTAACTTATATTTATTTTATTAGTAGTTTGGAATAAAAAAAAACCCAATTGTTAAAAGTCCACAATTCTTTTGAAAATTTCTATTTAATGCTTTTATTTTTGTTAGAAGGCTCAGACTAATAAAATTATTGCAATGAGTAAACCTCTAGTGAAATTTACTTAGCCCTGCCCAAGAAGGATGTTCGATAAGGTTAAGCACTGATATCACCTTGAGTTGATTCAGCAAGAGGAAAAAAGATTGACCAAAAGGAATAGTTGATGCATTAGTTATTATAGTAGTTTTCAAGATAATTTTTTCAACAGAAAACAAAAATATACATTTCAAATGCTAGTTAACAGTCCTAATGATCAGATTCTATTGATCATTACTTCTTAGGTTTTATAGATTTTAGCAAGTAGCAGTTAATAAGCCATTTTTCCTTTGCCAGAGGTACATATCATAATTCACCAACCAAGTATGCTGCCCTCCTGGCTTCTTGTGACTGGTTTTATTTAAGCAATGAGGAAATGGTGTCAACAGTTTCTTGAGCCACTGAGTCTCAAGAAAGGTTTCAATATCTTTAAAGAAAAAAAAAAAACTAGCCTAATTTATATGACATGTACTTGACTTTATTCCAAGAGCAAACAAAAACTACCAGAGAGAGAGTTGACTCAGGGCTAGCCCAAAATAACTACTTTAATTCTCTAAGTTTAGAACATGTTGAACTCTATGAAAAAGGGGATGGGCAGTTAGAGGAAAATGAGCCTGTACTGACTTTTATGCTTTTGATGATGCCTTCAAAAAAATTTGGTGGAGGATCACATTATCAGACTGAAAAGCCCAACACATTTGGAGGGCCTAAAACATAGTTTATTACAACTACATTTAAAGTACAGTTTATATTCTGTATTGAATTACCACAAGAAACTCACTTCTAATCTGTAGAAGTTGGGGAACCCCTCACAATAAGCCACATCCATATTTAAAGTCAGAAGTATAAAGGGCACACTACAAGCTTACCTTTCTCTGACTACCCATTTCCTATTTCAAAGAGTTCAACCTATTCTAATCGTAGAGGATTAAAGTAGTTATTTTGGGTTATGCCTAAGTCCAACCTCTCCCTAGTAGTTTAGTTGTACTCTTGAAACAAAATGAAGCACATGTCATATGTCATTTATCAGTAAGCAAAGAGAGTTACTTAGTCTTAGTAGGAAGTTTACAAGGATAGACATTAAAGATATTTAATTGACTCAACTTGGTAAAGTTTCCTTGTTGCAGTCACTTATTGTGATTCACCAGTCAATCATTAAGTGACATCACAATTTCAAGGAAGTTCTCAATTCCTTTAAAAAAATTAGACCAATTTGCAAAGGGGAAGGGATTAGGATATTTCTCTTACTGTAGCTGATATTGCCATCATCTGTTTTCATAGTTATCATAACATCACAAAAGGAAATTCTTCCATTTTACAGATGAAGAAACTGAGGTACTTAAACTTTAAATAATTTCCCCAAGAATGGTTAGTAATAGAGGTAAGTTATGAACAATGATCATTTGACTCAAAAGTCTATTCACTCGACTATGCTATTTTCATTAAAACATTTTCAGCAATTTTTAGTTTAAAAGGGAGTAATTACTCTGTAAGGAGGCAGCTAAGTGGCTCAGTGGAGGAAGCACCAAGCCTAGAGTCAGGAAGACCTGTCTCCAAATCTGGCCTGAGATACTGTTTAATTCTGGAAAAGTCACTTAACTTCTGTTTGCCTCAGTTTCCTCATCTATAAAATAGGGTTAATAATAGCACCTACATCCCACAGTTGTTATGAGAATCAAGAGATAATTGTAAAGAACTTAGCTCAGTGTAAGGGTTATAAAAATGTTAGCTATCATTGTCATCACTGATTTTTTTGTTCTCAGCTTTATGTCTGATAGAATTCAAATAGAAATAGTTCTGAGATAAATTATTATACTATTATACATAACCATAGCCTATGATTAATATTCGACAAAATTTTGAGCAAGTGAGAAAAATGGTTCTTTTTTGTTTTAACCTAAATTGGAATATTGAGATTCAGGTTTATTTACTATAGACTATTCAAAGCATCATTGGGACAATTTGTGTAATAGAGAGAATATTAAGAAAGATAAGTCTTTCTTCCTGTTTCAATATGGGTTTGATCATTCTACAAAACCTGCATATTTTAAAAATATTTTATATATATACATATATATATTATGTTAACCAACACATGAATTTATTTTGTTTGTCTATACATATTTGATACAGTGATTTGATTTGGTTTTCCATTAGGAAGGGCAGGCAAGAGAGAGAAGATAGATTTTTATTCATTTAAAAAATTAAATTAAAAAAAGGATACTATTTATTCTACCTAACTGGGAAATTATGTGTTCAGCTTGACAACAGCTATTAAAATATTGTATTTTAATTTTTATGAGTCACTGTAACATCCAAGCAATATTGAGCAAAGATTTGTTGTTTGTAAGATTGTGAAGAATAGTGAGATTCTAAAATAAAATTCTTGATGTTTGCCTTATCTTTCTGTTATTTCAATAATTGCTAGATTTTTGCAAAACATAGTGGTATTTTGCACAAGTTATACTCTTTACTTCAGAAATCTGTATTAGTTACTAATTTAGACTCCTTTTGAATGAATCTTCTGTAGTTTCTGATAGTAATGTCCTAATTTTATATCAAGCCCCTCAATTCTGTTAACAAAACTATACTGTCATCTTTTTGTTTCTTTAACAAGATATTAAGGTTTGAATAAATGGTGATGTTGCCTATGAAGAGCTTTTTCATTTTATTCTTGTATCTCAGCTATTCTATAGGCTCCTTCTGTGGTGAAACAATATCAGTTACTCAGTAAATCCCATGGTGTATAGCTACTATTAGCCTTTACTATTATTGTCTTTGAAATAGTATTTGTTTGGTGTTTTGTTAAAATTTGTCATGTATTTTGAAAACATTTGTCATTCTTTTTTGTTGAGGGAGACTTATTCTTTCTGAATTCATTCCTGGATGGTGATAGCTGAGTTTTAAAAATATTTTATTTTTGTTTTTGAGTATTTTCTCAATCCATTTTGATATGTCAAAGATTTATTTATTATTAACAATTCATTCTCATTGTTTTTTATTATCATTCTTTTAATTATTGTTATTTCTAAAATCCTTGTAATGTATCGCATACATATGTATATGTGTGTGTATGTGTGTGTATGTATGTATGTGTGTGTGTGTGTGTGTGTGTGTGTGTATAAAGAATATACATATAAAATTTTATTTTTTTAAAGAACAGGAAAATGATGTTTTGGTTAAACAAAGATAGATCTGAGGAATTGAGAAAAAATACCCCTTCAGATAAATGTACTGAAAGGACCTATTTAAAAGCAGCTCAATAGCAAGAGCACTAACTGATGTAAAGAAAGCTGCAGTGCATTGTGTCCCAAGAGCTAATTTGAATATGATTGTTTTTAGGACTTTGGAATTTATTGAAAGTAAACTCTACATTTAAAAAAATCCCTACTTTGGGACTATGGGATTATCATATGATAATCATTTGTATTACACCTGAAAGAAATATGGACTTGGTGTTTCTCATCATAAGGAAGAGATGAATCACTTCACAGCAAGAGAGACTACTTTGGAACAGGCGAGTCAGAAAACAGAACTGTGAGGATAAGCCAACTGGCGAGAGAAGACAAGAGAAGCTGCAGACAGAAGAAAGAAGCACAGATGCTAGAATGAGCAGAGACAGAGCCAGAGGCAGAGAGGAAGAGTGGCTGCACTGAGACTTGAGAAAGAAAAACTGTACTGCCTGTACTTCTCCCCTGATAAACTGAAGGGATTGGGAAGGCCAGCTTTGTTATCAGAAACTGATTGAAGAAAAATCTCTGATGCTGTGAGCTGATTGGATGAAAAGAAGTATGGGTGAAGAGGACTCAGGAATTATCTACCTTCATTTTTAGAGCTATCTATAACTTGAAAGAGTAAAGAAGACAGAGTATGTGGCCTGGGAGCTGATTTGATTGGAGGAGAGCTTTGATGCTGGGAGTTGATTGGAGGAAAGCAGAATCCTCTATATTCTAATTTTTAGAACTGAGTGGGCTTGCCAGCCCTGCTTCTAAGTGTCTCCTGTAGATTTAAAAAAAAAAAAAAAAAAAAAAAAAAGGAAACACCCCTCAGAGGTGTGATTACATTGTCTTCTACTGTTCTCTGTGGTGTGAAAGAGAAATACTCATAACCAAGAGAACTGGTCTGCATTAGCATTATTCTGAAAGTTTAAGGGAACAGTTTGTCCATAAAAGAATGTAGAATGACTGTTTTGTTAAAAGGAAGAAGAAAAAAGACAGAAGAAGAATTAGAAGAAGAAGAGAGAAGATGAAGAAGAAAGAAGATGATGAAGAAAGATGAAGAAGAAGAAAGATGATAATGAAGAAAAAAGATGAAGAAGAAAAAGAAAGATGAAGAAGGAAGAAGATAAAGAAAAAGGAAGAAGATGAAGAAGAAATAGGAAAAGGAAGAGGAGGAAGAGAAAGAGAAAGAGGAGGAGGAGGAGGAAGAAGAGGAAAAAAACTGCTGCTTAACATGGCTTCCATGACCCAAGAGTATCAGTGAAGCAGTTTCATTCAGCAATAAAGTTTAGTGATTTAATAGAGAGCTGGTCCCAACTACTATGTGACACTTGGTACACACTGTTCTTTAAAAACCAAGAACACAAAAACTTACAATTCAGAGTTATGAATTAAAATAATGTATTTCCCTATTCACACACCTCACTGTTAAGTTTCTTCTCCAAATCCTTGTATTATTTATAAATTTATAAATAAATTGGAAAAACAATATGAGGAACAATTATAATATATTGATAATTCCTGCCTTTGCCATCTGTCAAGTGAATATTACGATTATTCTTGCTGAGGCCTTCTTATTTAGTAAATTGTTGTTGGTCTTCCTCCATTTTTGAAGAGGACCAGTGACATCACAGGTGATATCTTGACTTGCATGTGAATTGAACTTAAATGAGGCAGAATTGTTCAAAGTCATCCATTCATCCTCTCTTCCAAAGTCATCAAAGTCCAGTGTCAGGACAAATGTCAAAATGCTTGGTGATGGCCTGGGATAAAATAAAGTTGGCATCTTCAAGGACTTACCAAACTCTAAGCACTCCACAACATCTGCTTCAGCCATCTTCATGGCCTTTCGAACAAATTATTCTCATCTTCACATGCTGCTGGGAAAACCTCACACGCTTGGGGTAGATTTCCTCTTACTTAGGGTTAAATCATGTTTAAGCATCCATGGAATTATTGTAACTAATTTGTATAAATGGAAAGCATCTTAATGGGAACTGCTTACCTCTTGCCTATACTAGGTTTAGCCCTAGGATTTTGAGACTGAGTCATAGCCACATTGAGGCCCTGATTGACCCCCTAGTATAATTTCTGGTAAAATCTCTCTCAGATCTACTAATATCGATATAGTTTGTCACATATGCAATATTGCTAGATCCTTTTTATAACTATTATTATTATTAGCATTCTTTATCATTTCTATGTAGTTCATATAAAATAATGATTATACAGGTCACTATTCTGCTATAATTTATGTTTTGTGTCCTACTGTTGCAAAGAAAGATAAAATAATTGCTTTTTGTAATTGAATAATGAATAACTATTAGCTCATCTTCTACAGGCTTACTGAAATTATCTTAAGGACAATGTCAATAACAGACAAGACAAATGGGCTAATATATATTTCATTCTTTTGCCACATGTTGATTTCTTCTACTGTTTATTTATAAATTTAAAGTTTTTTATTAATGGGCTAATATATACTTCGTTCTTTTGCCACATGTTGAGTTCTTATACTGTTTCTTTATAAATTTAAAGTTTTTTATTACATGTATTCTAGAGATAGTCTCTTTTACGATATGACATCAATTTAAAATGTTCTCAATTTTTATGAACCAATGTAATGTTTAAGTAGTTGTGGAAAATAATCACTATTTGAATCATACATTAAAGTAATATGGACTCGATATTTTTTCATAAGGTAGAAGTGAGTCTGTTTTTCTCTAATGATATGATGCTAGTGATTACAGTTTAGTTATTGAATTTTCAGAGGTATTATGACATTGGTATTTGTAGTATAGAGATTTACTATCTATTAATTTGTGAAAGATGTGTGCTTCTGCAGTATAATTCTAATCCCAAGATCATGTCCTGGTAGGAATAATAAGTGCTAATTTTTTTTTTGTAACTAAAAATAATGTATATTTGCCTATTTTTAGCATTTCTTTGCAGAATCTTCATTTCTCACTAAGTCTGGGTTCCTTAAGAATAATTCATCTATAAGTTTTTGTGGTGATGTTTCTGAATTGCCATTTTTAACCCTTTGTTTTACATAGTTATATGTATATTTCTGTCACTTTATTGAAATGTCTTTATTGAAATATTATTGAGTAATTCATATGGATGTCACCTACATAGGGAGTTTTAATTCCAGTTATGGATCTTAGTTATTTTACTATCTACATGTAAACATAAAGCACTTTCAGTTACATTTGAATATATTGTTAGTCTGTATCTACTTTTAGCCTTCATTACTGCTCAAAGAAGTGATTTCCTCTTCTTCTGACAGTGTTTATGTAAATTTTAATATTTTTTCATTTGTTCTTAGAATGTATATTAATAATTTTCCTCCTTTTAGGCAAAAAAGTACTAATCTTTCCAAAGCTAGCTTAGCAGAATGATCTCTGTATTTCATTATTATTGTATGACTTTTTGCTATGGGGTCATTTTTTGTGATCCATTTTACATTTCCAAAACATGATAATGAGACTGCTGTTGTATAGGTCCCAGTTACTTTAAATGTGACTTTCCTGTTGATTCCAAAATACTAGTAAATCTCTTGACATAAGAAGGCACGGCTTCTCCTTGAAAATTTTATATCTGATGTGTCACATCTGGAAGATCCAAGGTATTCATAATTATCACTTCCATCCATTGATTCAATTTTACCTTTGAATTCAAATGTGAAACCTTTATTCTCTATTTATTCTTGATGTATATTAAGAATTTTGCATTATCAAATTTAAATGACATTTTACAATTAGAGAAAAGTTACATGTAAAGATGAATATGTTTAATATGATTTTCACTGGCACTATATTACTCTGTACCATACATGTACATGAAACAATTCATAAGATATTTTATTATGAATCATTCATTAAGTTGGTAGCCATAATTAGTTATATTTAGGAGGGATAAAAAATAGTTTTAAAGGTAGGCAGAACTATAAGGACTTTAAACTGTCCCCCTGAAAAGTAGCCCATTTTATGGAAATGATTCTTGATGTTATTATGTTAGTGATATGTTTTAAATAGAGAAAAGGATCCCATATGCAGATCAAATAATCCAATAGTCTCATTATATTTGAATCACTTTAATATATTTGCAGCATGCATGATTGAATTCATGAGTGAAGAATTGGGTCAAAGGCTTTGCAATAACCAATAGAGGCAATTTAAGTGTTATTGTACTTTGGGGCAACTTTTTTCAATAATTATTGAGTAGATAATAAGTTACTCTTTGTACCTATACGACTTTTTGATCCCCAGTCAACATATTTGCTAGTAAGCATTTTTTAAAGATACAAGCTGTGAAATCTTTGTATGAAACACATAAACAAATAACTAAGTTTACATTTATAGGAGTTATTGGTGTCCTTATTTACTGGAAGATATATAATTCTTCCTGTTAATAATCAAGCTTGTTTCTGAGAGGAAGCTGATAAAGTACTTTACTAGTAATTTATGAGCCACTGTGAAGTATTTTAACCACTATTTATGGCCCTATTTACATGGCCTTGCTACTTTTCAGTATTACAGAGAAAGCAGAGTTTCTCTCTGGGAAGCGAGGTGGCATAGTAGATAGAGTGGGGCTGTGCCTGAAGTGAGGAAGTCTTGTGTTCCTGAGTTCAAATCTCACCTTAGATACTTACCAGTTGTGTTAACCTGGACAACTCAATTAACCTCTTTTGCCTCAGTTGCCTCATTTGTAAAATAAGTGGAAGAGGTAAATGTCAAATCTCTCTTGGATCTTGACACTTATTTTAATGGTATTTTTTTATATTTACATCTTTTATAATTCTTACTCTGACCTTGGCTATCACAGCTACTGTTTCTTTAGGTCCCAAAATATTTTTATATTCTCTGTCAAATGTTAGGGATAATGTATTGCTCCACGAAACTTAAAACAAATGTCAATTAAAAAATAAATTCTCTGTTTCTCTGTTTCTGTCTCTGTTTCTTTGTCTGAGTTTCCATCTCAGTCTCTCTCTTTCTGTATGTGTCTGTGTATGTATGTGTCTGTCTTTCTGTCTCTATGTCTATGTGTGTGTTTCTCTCAAAATTCCTGTCTAAGTATGCACATCTCCACTTCAAAATTCTTTGAGACTTAAATATTATCTTTGTTATCAATTTTTTAACAAGGTATAATTTCTGAAGTTCCATGTTAAAATTTGCAAACATCTTGTGTACTTAAATTCCCTTCCTTTTAAAATTTTAGTAGTTCTTTTATTTTAGCTTTTTATTTCCTCTAATCTGGAAAACAAAATTACCTCTTATGCTTGCCATGCATTGGTCTGTAATATATTTCTGGGATAAATATAGCTGATAATTTTCAAAAAGCAATATAAAGCCATTGCCTGTAACTGGTATGATGCTTACAATTTTGTTATGATATAATACTAGTAAGTAATGAAAGTATTCATATCTTTTGTCCATTTCATGTACACCCATGGTTTACTTGCTTTGTGACCAGAGTCATCTATCTGAAATATTTCCAGAAAAATAGATATTAATAACTTTTTTTATTTGTTCCAGTAAATATTTTCTTCTTTTCATACCAGAAAATTAAGAAGTATCATTTGTTCCACTGTTTTCTGAGTCATGCTGATCATCCCAATGCTTTCAGTTAGGGTTTATCTGCAGCTTTTTCCAACCTTATTTCTTTGAGGTGCAATTTCTTCCTTTTGGCAAGAGTAGTGTCTCAATCAATGGTATTGTCCGAGCCCAATTCTCAACATTTTAAGATTCCTCCTAGGAAGTCATATCTTTTAAGGCAGTCTAAAGGTAGGTGAATTGTTCTGGCCAGTATTCCACTTCTTTTCCATTGTGTCTCATTCACAACATTCATAAAAAGATTTGTGTTTTGCTGCTATTTTATCCAGACCTGTGATTTAATAGGTGTAGGAAACTCAGTGTGTAGTCACTCTTTACTGATGTGAAGCTAGAATTTCATTGTCTATAACTTAGTCCTAGAAAGTTGCCCAAGGGTACTCAGAAGTTAAATGAATTTCTCATGATTCCATAGCTGTATGTGTCAGAGATAGGACTTAAACTCAAGTTTTGATGAATCCAAGGTCAATGCTCTTTATACAGTGTGCTTTATCATTTAGCACATCATAATTACAAAGTATGTTTTAGTTGTTCTAAGTAGTTTTACAATAAGTTACTGAAAATTGGTTCTTTGTCAGTGCTCTGAGCAAAAGTTAGACCTGTTTCATTTTAGCTAACCATTTTCAAAAGATTGAGTTTAGTGTATCTGAGGTCAGTTGCCCTTATTCCAGGTGCATGTGCATTTAAGTGTATAAACCTTCCTGCTACAAAATTCCATTTTGTACCTTATATTCTTGTTGCCAAATATTTACAATATAAGAACAGACTAGTTTATTGTTAGCATTCAGGAAATGACATAATCATGCATGTTGATTTTATGGCTGAAGATTATTAGGAAATAATGCAATTCATTATTGCTTAATTCTAGTTTTCAATTCTATTTATACCTTTTCATATTTAATTGAAACTCAAGGACTTGGCCATTTAATAAAATCAAGAAATTCTTGGTTTCTGGTAAGAAAAGTGAACAAAGGACAAATTTGATAAAAATTAAATTATAAGAACTTTATTTTAGCAAGTAGAGTATTATTTTGAATGCATCAGTAAATCTTCAGATAGCTTATAGAGGTGAAATCTCAGAAAAATAGAATTTTTTATTACATTATATGACCTATAAGAACATGCTCTACTATCATAAAATCATGCTGAGCTCTTTTTGTAGTGAGAAATCCTAGCAGATAATAAACAGATGCTAGAAGATTAGCAGCTTGATTCAAGAATCCCTTTCTCTACCTTTAAGCAAGCCCCAGGATTTTTAATCCACTAAGACTTAATGGCCTACACGTGCTTATGTTTGACTACTGTCCCAGAAGAAGGGATTTTGAAAAGTTGAGTCTCTTGGTTCAATAGGGGAATGAGAATTATTCAAGTCTTTCTTGCTTTCCTTGAGTCTGAAGCTTCTTTCATTAAGCAACTGCATCTTTAACCTCCTTCTTATCTTTTCTTTGCCTTTTAAAAAGGACACCAAGTGTTTGGACAGTCAGAGAGGAAAGGAATAGGATGATACACATTCCACCTTTGCCCTTCTCAACTAGTGGTTTCCAAGCAGTTTCCCTCTCTGTTTGGAAACATAGCGTAGTAACAGGGGAAGAGAGGCAGCTGTGCTTTGGCCCACATGAGGTAATTTGCAGACACATTTTAATTGCCTTTTAGGGAGCATGAAGGAGTTCCAAATGGTCTAATGAGTTCCAGCAAACACCTGTGAAATGCTTTTAGAAGGCCATGCAAAACTGAAATTAAGAATGAAATGGAATACATAGACAGCATGGTTTGCTCACTAAAAGGAACATGACTGTTCTTGCCAGTTTAAAGGCTGATACTTTCTCTCAGTTGCTTCTACCCCCAAATCAGGACTTCTGATCAGAACACTAAAAAATAAGTTTAAAAAGTAAGAAGGATTGTAATACATACTATATATGCATTAAAACTAAAGGTTTCAACTTCTTGAAAGGTCATAGAACCTTTATGTTTAAAATCCAATATCATATGGTAAAGTTTTAATGGAATGCTACAAAATTTTATTCTTGAGGGCAAGTAGTAATGTTTTGATCTAGCATGTCTATGTTACAGATAAAGAAATTAAAATTATGAGAAAGGAAAATGACTAGTCTACACTTAATCATTTAATTGTTGGCAGCCATGACCAGAACCCAGGTTTCCTGACTCTTGAGCTAGAGATCTTTCCCCCTTGTCTCAAAAGGCAAATATATTCAGCAACTAAAAAACAAAATCTATTGTAGTATGCTTTCACAGTTATATTATGGTCCAGCTCCATCAAGTCGCACTTTGATTTTTCATATTTTTAAGCTTTCAAACCCCCACCTAGAATGCTGAGGATTTTTGTTGCTAAAACATCAATAAAACAGCAAAACAAAACAAACTAAACAAAAATATCAAATTACAATTCAAGCTCCCTCCATTCTAGTCCACCCTTAAGGATATTGCTACCTAATCTTTGATGAATGGCAGCTGTGTTACCTTTAAATAATGTAGAACAAATGAGGCATTGCCAGTGAACTCAGGACAGACTGACAGTCTCATTCAGTGAGTCATAATTCAGATGAGGATGTGGGGCATTAATAACAGCATTTATCTTCAAACCAGTTTTGTAATAACAACAAAATTCTTCTTTGAAAAGAAAAAAAACTATTATATAGGTAGTAATCCCAGGTTAGAAGCTCTTCTGAAATGATAATGATAAAATATAAGCAGATTTTTTATTAATTTGATAAAAGATGGAAGTTTTAGGGATTATAATTAAATTTATTTTTCATCTTTCTATTTTTCCTTATCAAGGTTTGAATCCAATAAATATAATCAAATATTTACCTATATATAGACATGGGAGACTATGCCATCATGCAAAAAAAAGCTGGCCCTAAGGTCAAGAAGACCTGCATTCCAGTCCTGCCTTTCTCATGCTGGCTGTGTGATCATGAATTGACTCAATGCAGGTCCCCCAGTTAGCTTATCAACTTAGCCTGTGGTTCCACCCTACCAAAACATCAGCTTCACCCTTCCTAGTAGCAGGGCATCACCAGTCCCAGTCCTGTACATCATTTTTAACAAAGCCTATGAAAAATCATCTCTTTTTGGCCCTTTGAGCACACTACTAATTTACATTGAGTTTGTGGTATTCTCTAATCCCTGAATTTTTCAATGGGCACTGTGTGTCTATACATTTTCCATCTAATATCTTGAAAGTTTGTGCAAGCCCTCCTAATACATTATTTCAGTTACATTTTATCTTAACAGTGGAACTCATTATTATAGCTAATATAAATCATTTTGAGTTCTGAGCTTGTCATCTGCTATCTTTGCTAACTGTAACTGCTGGGTTTAGAGCATTGACAGGCATTCTTTATTTGCTTTCATACAAACTATTGATGAAAAAGTTGTACAAAGATCAATCCATAGTACACTATTAGAATTTCCTTCCAGAGTGATTTCAATAATTGGGATCTTTGAGTCTAATCAATCAATCATTATCTATCTTGTAATCCTATCACTTCGGGAAATGAGTTTAACATCATTTGACCTAGTCTTAATAAAGCTATGTTGACTATTAGCAGTTACTACTTCCCTTTCTAAATGGACACAGACCATCCATTTTTAATAATGTGTTCTAGATTTTTACAAAAGTAGAAGTCAAGTTCATTGTCTTTATTGTGCATCTTTATTCCTCATATTCTCTCAGTGCTCTAGAATGCAGTTTTCCAAGTCGTGACTTAATTCAGAGAGCAACTAACTAGATTTCTTTCTTATCATATCTTCATCACCAATCTCGAGTTTCATTACTGCTCAAAATTTTTGTCCTCTGTTTCCTAGTCCAAATATCATTCTCCAACAAATATAATAGCATCTTAAAAGTTGAGTAGTTTAGCCTTCTCACTGCCCATTATTATACTTCTATTTCATTCAAGCATCAGTCTTTTCCCTTCCTTGATCCAAGTGTAGCCCTGTACATAAATAAAAATCTCTTTGAGTTGGGTTTGGATTTCATTGTCAGCCTCAATTCTTCCAAGGCTTTATTTTAGCATTTATGAAACTATTCTTCTAGGATTATTTTTCTCTTTTGTTTTAATCTTCATTCTTTTGTAGTTTCTCTGCAAATCTTCTAATAGTCTGAAGTGATAGAAATGATCTTTATGCCCAGCTAGCATATATATATATATATATGTATATATATATATATATATATATATAATATGTATATATGTGTATATATATATATATACACACACACATATATATACATACACACATACATATATATGTATATATATATATATACACATATACATATAAATCCTTCTTTTGACCATCTAATATTCTCTTCCTTAATTTCCTAGATTTTTATATATAATCATAATTTGGGATAGAAATCTTTAATGACATGGGTTTGGGAAACTGCTATGTCTAGATTGGAAAGGTTAATCTCTTCCATTCAATTTTTATTAAAACCTAAAAAGTTCCATCTAGTTGGGTATTCTGCTTGGACAAGGGAACCAGGGGATACTATGTGGTTACTCTCCGTGACATTTTCTTTGAAGGCTAGCCATGTACCCTGAACATCCTAATTTCCCCTTTAATAACAAATTATTATTTTAGAAATCAAAAAGTCATGATAATAAAATCTGCCCCTTATATTGGGCAAAGGTGACTGTATTCCCATCTATTACATATGCTACATCTGAAGTGTTTGAAACATTTTTTTACTAATAGTAGTCTACACAGACAGAAGTAAATAACTTTAAGGTAATGAAAAGTGGTTACACAATTCTCATGAAGGACCCCATCTCTAAAAAGAAGCTTTCTTTGTAAACTGTTCTCTCTCTTCTCTCTCTCTCTCTCTCTCTCTCTCTCTCTCTCTCTCTCTCTCTCTCTCTCTCTCTCTCTCTCTCTCTCTCTCTCAGCACAAAGCACTGTTGCCTGTTGGTTGTATAAAGACGTACATTTAATATACAGTGAATAATACCATTTTGACAGACAAAAGTATATGTTTGACAGTTTGTATTTTGTCATTTGAACTTGTGGATTGATTGATGACAGGCAATAATGTTGTTGAAGGCCTTTTTGGGAGGGGGAGGGGACAATGTTAGAGTTCTCAAATGATGAGAACACTGAATGTTTTTCTTTACAGGGAGAAAGGGAAGGTAGCTCTTTGAATGACAAGAGTGAAATGACAGATCATCTCCAGAATAAGACGCTGTGCCATGAAGCTGTGGTATCATTACTTCCTCAGCAATGAAAAATTCCATTAAAAATCATCTCTATCATACATTTTGTCATAATGTGTAGTCAGCTTGGCTACCATGGACAAAGCTGTTTAGAAAATGAAAGTTGAAGGAAAGATTGCACACTACACAGATTGTCCCATAAAAAGAGCTATTGCCCTTGTAAGAAGGAAGATTTAAAACAACTCATTTCTCTGCTCTGAATAATCTCCTCAGAACATTGTTTTACTTTATTTTCATGTGTCTTAGACATATTCGGAAAGCAAGCCACTTCATTTGCTTCCCCTGAATAGTGAGGCTATCATGCAAGATAGAAGGTTTATCTCTGCCATATATAAAAAAATCCTGATAAGATTCCAGTTTGCCAGTGATTTCTTGCCAATATTAGAACTTTCCATTATTACAGGAGCAGGTGATATCAATGCAGCCATCAGGAAGACTCAGGACAACATCATAACCAGCAGACAAGCCAATAGGCTAAAGGCACAGAAGGCAGAAGATGCCAGGCGCAGGCAGCATCTTGGGCCCTGAAGGCTGAGATACAGAGATAGCACAACAGAGGGAGAAGGTGTTTACTATAGTGGCTAAAAGTTCCTTAGTAGTATTTATTTTATTGCATAGAATTGAATCAATTCAACTTGAATTGAATTGAAGAACTAATTCCTTAAGCCAAGTCCCAAATTACTGTTGAAAAAAGAGGAGAAAGCAGAGGAAAATCTATGAACCAAATATTCCTTTAAGGTAATATACTTTCTCCAATAAAGAAATTTTCAACCAAACCACAGAGAAAGGGTCATTTCCCACTGAACAAGAAGAAATATCTTTTTTTTTTTTTAACCAAATAACATCTGAAAAGAAGCCACCTAGCTTCTTCCACATCTTTATTGCCTTGTGGTTTATCCATCCTTTGGACAGTATATCAAGGACAAACCTGAAACAAACTAAAGAGAGACTATCTCTAGTGATTAAACATCTGGCTCCTTTCTTACTGTTCCAGTCATCTTAAGTCTTTCTCCTTTCCACATATTCTATGATCCATTGATCCTGGTTTTTTGGCTATCCTTCACATAAGACACTTCATCTCCTGACTTCATATATACCACTGGCTGTCTCAGTCCTGAAATTCCCTTCCTCATTCTCTCTACTTCTGGACTCCCTAGTTTTTTTCAAGTCTTAGCTAAAATTCATCCTTCTGCAAGATCCCTTTTTCAATCATCTTTAATAGCAGTCAGTTCTTTCCCTGTGAAATTATCTCTACTTTATATTTTGTTCATATATAATTATTTGCATGATGTCTCCCTCTTTAGATTCTGAGCAATTCGGGGGCAGGAGTTATTTTTGCCTTTTCTTTATATCTCTTTATCACAAGGACCAGCACCTGGCAACTGCTTAATAAATACATGTTAATTGACTGACTCAAAGGCTAAACAAAATCCCCACCTCTAAATTAAAAACATTATATTTTGTTTCTATCATCCAAAGATAAAATTTATGTGAGAAATGAGAAACAATTGATAAGCCAGTTTTTATTTTAAATTATTTTTTCTTTTCTATGAACTTACAAAAAACACAAGTCTTGAAATATACAAAAAAAAAAAAAAAAGCACCAGAAAGAGGCTCAATGAGAAACGTTGAACTTTTGTTATGTACAGTTTGTTTTTTGGGAAGAATGTTATTTATATTTCATTTAATAAAGGTAGCATAGAAAATGATATCTATAAAAGTACAAGAATTAACAAGTTTCTTAAAGAGTTATTGGTATATTGTTATTGTAATAAAACTAATGCCATAGTCCAACAATGAGAAGCAACATGCTTAGTGGCTAGGGTTCTGTCTAATGTCTAGGATACTTACAAATTGTGTGACACTGAGCGAGTCATGTTCAATAAACCTGAGTTTTCTCAGATATAAAATGAGAGGATTGTGCCCACCAACCTCTGATGTTGCTTTTAGCTCTAAATCTGTGGTCTTGTGAATGGAATTAGCCAATATGTAGCAATTAGGCCATGAATTCAGAAAAGACATCTTGGATATGGTAGATAAGCTTTGTTCCAATCGAGAAGTTCAGTCTCATTAAAGTGCCAATTATGATGATGTTGATGATGATGGTGATGATAATAATGATGATGATGATTGTTATCCTAAGTCACATGTATGTAACATTTTAGAAAAACGACCACTGAGGTTACATGGACTTTCCTGTTTGACTCTCACAACCACTCTTTGTAGTAAATAGTACAGATATTAGCATCCTAATTTAAACAAATTAGGAAACTCAAGCTCAGAAATGCTCAGTGATTCATCATAGTGAGTAAGTAACAAAACGGGGACTCCAACCTATGACCTCAAGCTCAGTACCCTTTGCTCTATTCCACAAGGCTCCTTTAGATTAAAAAAAAAAAAATCTTTGGATCTTGATCACTATGGCATCTGGGAAGAAAAAAATCCCATGACACCTTCTGAAATGACAGGCTATGGAAGTACTAATTTCTCTAACCTGGCCAGTTCCACCTTGGGTAATTACATTCTGCCCACCTAAATTTCCTCCTGTGGCTTTCAGAGGAGATGGTGTCCTTCCTCATTTAAACAAAACTCTGCACTGTCTCAGCCCATTATTGCATTGTATCTGGGTTTCATCTACAACTGGCTCAGTTTCAGTGAAGGCTTAAGTTACAACTGCATAGAGTGCAGATCATTTACGTATTACATTTAGTTTGCAAAGAGTCTGAGATAGTACCTTGCATTCTGAAAGATGTCATCATAGACGTTAAGAAAGATACTTCTCTCTACTATATGCATAAAATAGTTACTATGATAAGATGTTAACATTTGCTTCAAAATTAGACAAGTATACATGATGTATAACAAGAAAAACCATGAATTGTAATGGTTTGAGAATTAGTACTGGTTATAGGAAAATTCAGTTCAAGTCCCATCTGTGACAAATGTTGGTTATGTCATCTTAGATAAGTCACTTAAACCCTTAGTGACCTAGAGTCTGAGAATGGAGTAGGTTTCAGTCTATATTGGTATAGGGAGAGGGGGAAGGGAACAAGCTCAAAATGCCTAATATGCATCACACCTTGTGCTAATTGTTTTATGAATATTAGCTTATTTGACTGTCATAAAAGAGAATATCCTTACTAGGAATTTTTTGCACTAACAAAACAAAAAGTCCTGTCCAAAAACCGTAATCATCATTTATCTATTGTTATGACATGTATAAAACCATTTCTACAGTAGTATAAAGAGAGCTGGGACCTAAGTGTTTCTTATGAAAATCTAAGCAAATGAAAGACATACAACCCAAATGTTTTTCTTACTGTCATTATTCTAGCCTGCCCCTGACTCCATTCTATCCCACATTACTCCATCCCAATTCTATTCCTTTTTCACCTTTTATTCTACAATGCTTTTTAAGGGCTTACTAAAAACTTTGAGCTAGGGCATGAACAAGAGATGAAGGTAAATAACACATGGTCCCTTACAGTCAAGGAGCTTAGAGTGCACCAGGGTAGCTAACATGCACACAAACATAAGTAGAATAAAATAGGGCAGACACATTAGAAGCAATATGTTAGATGCGAATGGAGGTAAGAAAGAATTTTTCAAATTGGCATCATAAGAAATTTTTTTTTTTTTTTTTTACAGAGGAGGTAACAGTTGAATTGTGTCTTAAAGGATTTCAGGTAGCTGAAATGGGGGAGGCATTTTAAGCATTAGAAATAGCATGAACAGAGGCATAAAAGCAGTAGAGCATAGGAAATGTACAAGAGATTCTGAGTAATCTAGTTTGTCTAGAACATACAGAATGAAGGGTATGGGGGAGCAGCCAGAGAGCAGATTGAAATGGTAAGGTGATGCAAGATTTTGATGGGACTTGAATGCTAGGCTCGTTTGAATTTCATTTAGTGATTAATAGAGGAAAGGAACTAAGGAAAGGTTTGGAGCAAAATGAGATGATCAGGTGCCTATTTAAAGAAGATTACTCTGATCATAGTGTCAAGATTGGATGGGAGCAGGAAAAAGCTAGGACAAAGAGAATAGTTAGGATGCTACTGAAGTGGACTAGGGAAAGGAAATTGTTTAGCAGCACATAAAATTAGGGTTGTTTTGGAGAATGATCCAGAAGGGTTTGAGTGAGTCTAATACCTTATAATATCCATAGAGAATAATGAAAGCACTTGTAGCATAAGAGGAGTCTTCAGGCTGATAGAATTTTGGTAAATTGGAAGAATGGAGTTAGCAGCTGCACAGCTTCATTTAAAAATTACTGTACCAGTGCTGTCTTTGAGAATGATAATCGCATGACTCCAAACTCTTGTAGCCTGAAATCTAGATTATATCTCTTATTACCCCTCTCTTTAACCTTGCCTTTAATTATCTCTCCCTCTTCTTTTTCCTCTTTGCCTCTCTCTTCTCCCTCTATGATCTTGTGGAACTCTGGTTTTGACTATTTTCATTTCTGATATCACCTTCTGTCTCTCTTTGCCCTACAAGTTTATCTGTCCAGGATAGAATGCCCCAGTTTTTTCTCTCACAAAATGAACTCAACCTGAAATTGGAATCTTGGCTCTTTTAGGGTCCCTCATGATCTTGTGGCTTTCAGTTTTTAATCCTGTTTCAATAGACCTTATCTGGTTCTTCCTTTCTCAGCCCCAGCTTAGATTCCTCCCAAGAATCAGACATGCCAAATGATACCATAATTAGAGAGGTATCAAAAGACTCTGATCATTGCAGAGGTAGAGTACTGAGGACCAAGTAACTGATGGGACATTAGAAGTAATGATCTAAAGTGAAGTTTCATATCTGGGTCACTGTGTAAATCATAGATTCATAGATTTAGGTCTATAAGGATTTTGGAGGCCATTTAGTCCAATTCCTCTGTTTCATGAAGAAAATGGGACCTAGAGAAGTTAACTAACTTGTCCAGTTAGGAAGTATAAGAGCTGGGATTTGAACCCAAGTCTTCCAAACCTTCAACTGAGTGTTCTTTTCATTCCATCATACTATATAAATTCTATACTTTCAAGAAAATTGCCTAAAACACATACAATTGTGGTTATAGATTATCAATAACTCAATGCAATTCAGGAAACCTTTTATATGTCAAGAGCTGTGCTAAATGCTGAAGATATAAAGACAGAAATGAAAACTCTCCATATATTTTGTGAGCTAATATTTTCCTAGCAATAAATTAACTTACCTTTGATAGTCCTCCATTGTCATATTGGTTTTCACTCTTTTGTCAAAACATTTTTTCAGTCTTATGTTTTCTTCATTGTGGAAATTCTAAGAGGTAGAAATGGTATTATGACTTTGGAATCATTGAGTTTTATAACCCAGCTCTTTGAATGAACCAAGCCCAGAATGTCAGGATTGGAACAAGGAACTCATATTTAAAATAAGATACCATTGAATTTTCATCATGGAATCAGATGAATGCTTGGGATAAGTATACCTTGCATGTAATTGGGTAGATTCACAGAGTTGCCCTATGGGTTAAAATGTGGATGCCTAAGCAAATGTCACTGTGGGAAATGGACTTTACAAGAGGAAATGTTATGGAGAATTGGTTTATGAAAAGGCTTTCAGATATTCTGAGAAGGGAATAAGTCATCTAATTTTGGGTAGAACTTTATAAGTTTTCTTAGTCCCTACAATGCAATTCAACAATCAAGAAAATCCTTTCCTCACTATGTTCTGTTGGAAGGAGATTTCCCAAAGCCAGGCATTTCTCCTCCTTTGGCACCACAAGATCCTGGACTAGGATAGAAATATACTTCATGAGGGAAATGGGAACAAAAGTGCCAGGCTAAGTGTTCTTATCCTGCTGTCATTGAGTCTTGTTAGGCTGGTAAGTCCCTCTGCCCTATACTATTCGCCTTGTACTGGTCAAGAACATCTACAGGCATAAGCCAAAGCAAAGCATAGCCCTCCCAAATTATGTTGAATAAATGGTGAGCCTATCCACTCATGGAGTCCTCATATTTGCCGACCGAGCCGCCCACAAACAGTGTTGTACCCGTCATTGATTACCTAATTACACAATCACTCCATCAGTAAATCAGCGCAACATCTGTGACCCTATATGTCACCGCGGCAGCCTCCTCCTCCTATTCCCCTGGAGCTTCACTGAGGCGGTTCTACTGACATAATATATTCATTATCCATTAGATCTGGCAACCGCTCTGCGGTGCTCAATTACAATACAATCGAGCGAAGGGTCTGGTGTCAGCCAATGTAATGACTTTCTGATTATCTGTCTTTAAATGATGAATGAAATGAAAATGCACTGCTCAAACCAAATCTGAGATGGTTAGGATGCCAAATGAAAATTGTACATAGGCCTCCTTCATGGGGAGGGTAGAGAAGTGTGGCTAATACATAACAATAATTCAGAAGGGATATTTTCCAAACCTCTCCCAACCCAACTCACTATCATGTGTCCATTAACTCTAAGCTCTTAATTGGTAATTGGGGTGGGGGAAGGGGAAAGGGGTATTTTTATAACTCTGACTAAAGATTTAATTTAGAAGGACTTTCAATTACTTTTGTCTTTTCCTACTTTATTAGCTCTAGCAACTTAAACTGACCTCTTCATGATATTATTCTTTCCTCGAGTTCATCACTTGACTCTGATTATTTTCTAAATGTGATTTTTTTTGCCTGTGTTTTTGTGTTTTGGGGTTTGGGGTTTTCTTTTTTTTTTCTTTTTTTCTTTTGGTATGGAGGAGAGCTGTAAAATAATTAAGCAGATTGATACATAGACAGGCATTTGGGAGGAAAAAAAAACATGCCAGGATTATAAATAAGTAGAAGACTCAAAAACATTTTGTTGTTCAAATAATTATGAAGCAGGTGTTTGATAGTACAGTCATTTCTGTTTCTGTTTACATCTTTAGTTATTATTCTGTTAATTATAATTGAAAATCCAATAAAGCTTCATATTGGAGCACTCATGAAACTGACTTAAATTACAGCTTCTCACTTTACTCCCTTAAATAGAACACATTGGGCTTTTGATTGTTGGATAATTTTTAAAATTTCTTCCTCTCTCCAACTCTTCAATCTTTGAAAATGTTTTCACTTGATGGAAGAAGAAAGGGGAGAAAAAGCAAAGGACTATGAAAATAACGAAGGAAAAGACTCCATGTGGTCAAAAGAGGAATGGGCCTGAGTTTTTATTCTTATTCTGACACTGACTAATCTAGACTTTACCTCTCTGGGCCTTGTGCTTTCTTAATCCATAAAAGAAGAGACTCAGAATATATGATTTTAGGGTAACTTCAGATTCTATGATTATATGAATTTGTTTCTTCTATTATCACCCTGGGCTTTATATTTCAGATTAAAGTGCTCTTTTATTTGATTAGGTTTATTCAGAATTAGACAAGAGATAAATCTGGTGTTCAGAGTAATAGGAAAAGAATGCCAAGAATTTAGGAAAACTGGTTTTACAATCTCTGAAGATATAAAAGAAATACTTCCCATATTTAAAAGCTAAGAAGAAGATGAAGAATAGTGCAGTAGAAAAGATCTAGATCTGAAGTCAGTGATCAAATACCAGTTATTCCTTTTAATAGCTATAACCCTAGGTAAATCCCTTTATGTATTTGAGCCTCAGTTTCTTTCTCTGTAAAAGGAGAGAGTTGAACTATTTGACATTTAATGTCTCTTCCTGTGCTAAATATATAATTGTAAATTTCTCATGTGTGCTTTCCTTCACAGGAAAAGGTAGTTTGTTGTGAGGAAGAGTGGATAGAATTCTTTTGCTTAGAACATGTTTTGTAACATCTTTTTTTTCTATTTTTTTTTTTTTTATGGATGCCTTTTTTTGACATCACCAAAATTGTCCCTATGATCCCTAGCCCCACCTCACAAATAACCATCCTAAATAACAAATAATTTTATATAGATGTTTTAAAAGGAGAAAAAGAGGGGAAAGTGGCAAAAAATACATTTAAAAGTTTTAAAAAATTTAAAAATTTGAAAAATATGTAGTATACCAAACTTATAGACTTCAAAACTCTACAACGAGATAGGTATATCTTCTTAGATTTCTTCTTTGGAGTCATACTTGACCTTATAATTTTGTGATATTCACTTTTAATTTATATTTGTAATTTTTCTTCAGTTGCATTGTTGTAAGTCATTATCTGTATTGTTTTCTGATTATTTCACAATGTATCAATTCATATTTCTGTACATTTGTTAATTTTTACTGCAGAATAATATTCCATCATATTCATGTACGATGACTTTTTTTGACCTTTCCTCAATTGATGGGTATCTACTTTGCAATTCTTTGCTGTCCCCCAAACTGCTGTCACATGTATTTTAGTGTACATGGAGATTTTCTTCTTGTCAATAGCTTCTTTAAGTATAAGCCTATTTGTGGAGTATCTATCTCAACAGATATGGCTATTTACTTTATTCACATAATTCCTCATTGCTTTCCAGAATTGTCATATTAATGCAAAAATGCTCTAAGTCACTAATGATAAGAGAAATACAAATTAAAACAACTCTGAGATACCATCTCGTACTGATCATATTGGCTAAGATAGCAAATGCTGAAGGGACATGGGAAAGTAAGTTCACTAAATCATTGTTGGTGTAGCTGTGAAATAGTCCAAGCATTTGGTAGAACAATGCTGCAATGCCTAACAATACTACTAGTAAGTCTTTACACTAAGGAGATCAAAGAAAAAAAAAAAAAAACACCTCATCTGTACAAAAACATTAATTGCAATCTTTTTGGTAGAGACAAAGAATTAAAAATTGAAAGGATGCTCATTAATTGGGAAATAACTGAATAAACTATGGTATATGGATGTATTAGGATGTTATTGTTCTGTAAGAACTGATGAATGGATTGTTTCAGAAAAACCTGGAAAGACCTATACAAACTGATGCAAAGTAAAGTGAGCAGAACCAGGACAACAATCTATATAGTTACTATATTATAAGAATAATCAACCACGAAAGTCTTAGTAATTTTTATCAATGAGGAGCCATAACTCCAAAGGAATCATTATATAAGATGCCATATATTCCCATATAGAGAATTAATAAACTTTCTTTATTTTTATTGATTTTTTTTTTTTTTTTGCAGGGGGAAGTGGTACAGAACATGGCTAACACACTCACAAAAAAATACGTTTTGCATACCTGTGTATAGGTAAAGACTATTTTATTTCCTGCATTCTCAATGGATGGTGGCAGAGTAAAAAGAGGAAGAGAATGTAGAACTGAAAATATTTTTAAATGGCTTTTTTACTATATAAACAATGCACTAGCATACCTATCTTCTCACAATCTATCTAAAATTCATTTTCCCCAGCTTTCTACATTTTTGTCAAGTTGTAGGATGTAAGGTGAAACCTAAGGAAAGTTTTGATTTTTATTTCTCTGATTAGTGACTTGGAGCATTTTTTCAAGTGATTGCAAATCATTTCTAATTATTTTGTTGAGAATTCTTTGTTCCTATCCTTTGACCATTTATGAGTGGGAGAATGCTCTACCAATTCATCTTCCAATCATTTTAATTGAAGAAAAAATTGTAAAATCCTTGTTGTAAGACTCTGCATAGTACTGGAGGAGATCCTTAAGGGGACATTGTATGAGAAAGTATGCTATAATGGAGTGAAAGCCAAACTTCAAGTTAAGAAAATTTAAAGTTCCAAGTCTGCTAAGACTTACTTGCCATGAGACACTTTTTGAAATAAAAAAGCAATAAATAAAAACAAGTTATTTAGTTTCTCAGTAACCATAGACAACAAAGATTATTTTCATGCTGCCACACTAATGAAACTACAAGTATGGTAAAAAAAAAAAATTATTACCAAAAAAAAAAAAAAAAAAACAACACTATGGCCCCATAGGAATTGGTGGTGCAAAGGATAAAACACTGGACTTAGAATCAGGAATTCAAATCTAGCCATTGATATGTCCTAGCTATATAGTCCTAGAAAAACTACTTACCTTCTCTTTGCTTCAGTTTCTTCAAGTAAAATAATAATAATAACACCTATCTCTCAGAAGCATTACAAGGATTAAATGAGATCATATATATTCAAAGTACTTAACACAATGACTGCTATGTAAAATGTGCTATATACATCATTCTTCTCTTTTCTTTCCTTCTCTACCCTAATGAAGCATACAATTAAATATAGAGAAAGGGCACATATTCAAATACTCTGGTGCAAAATATAATATAATTTTTATATATGATAAAAATTGTTTTCCTAGATCTTTAGTAAGGCATAATAAAATAGTGATGTGACACTTATCAGGACATCTGCAATTCTCTTTCTGCCTAGAACTGAACAGCTAAGAATTTCTAGACTTGATTTAAGGTAGATTTCACCCTTCAGAAGACTAAGGAACTAATACAAAAAGATATCATTCTTGGGTGATAAGTGAAGACCTAGAAAAACACAGTGGTGATCACAGTGTCACTATGGCTTTATCAAGAATAGATTATAACAGACTGATTTTATTTTGTTTGAGTTACTGACAAAACCTTTTTTTTTTTGGATGGGGCAATTGGGGTTACCTTGCCCAAGGTAACACAGCAAGTAAATGTTAAATGTCTGAAGTCACATTTGAACTCAGATACTATTGACCAGAGCTGGCATTCTATCCACTGTGCCATATGTATGCTTCTAGGGTTACTTAACTGAAAGATCACAGAAATGTCAGAGTTTACCTGCATTTTAGCAAAATATTTGATAAGGTCTCTCACTATTCTTATTAATTATCTAGCTGAAGAGATTTTTGACTATATGAAAGTAAAGTTAAATGTATTCATATTTTGTTGAATAATCTCACACCAAAATTTCAATCTTACCTTGGAGGATTATTTCTAGTAGAGTATCATAAAGATCTGTACACTGCTCTGATCATTTCCTATTTTTATCAGTAATATATAAACTCCTAGAAGGCATATTTATCAAATTATCAGATGGCACAAAGCTGGTAGGGATATTTTACACAATGAATAAAAGAATCAGAATCCAAAAAGATCAGGACAGACTAGAACATTGGTCCAAATGAAAAAAAGAAAAAAAAAAAAAAAAAAAAGGTGATATTCAATAAGAGTAAATACATTCTTGGACTTGAAATACATTTTTAATTGTACAAGTCCACAATGAGGGAAGACTGTCAAGGTAATAGTTAAGTTGCATATGATGCTGGGTTTTTAGGGGCCACAATGATCATTAAGAATCAAACATGTGTCATGGCAGCCCAACAAGCAAATGGAATCTTAGGCTACATTAAGGAAAGGCACAACAGCCAGACATTAGGAAGTGGCGATAATCCTGTTTTGCCTGTCCGAGTCAGGTCATATCTGAAACATTGTTTCCATTTCTGATCTGCTGGCAAGGGAGAAGAGCAGAAAGGGTAATATAAAGCCTAGAGGTCATTCTGATAATTGTTTTTAAATATTTGAAGGGAAGTTACAAAGAAAAGAGATTAAAGTGTTTTTGTTTATTGTTTTTTTTTTTTTTTTCTTTGTGTTTTTTTTTTTTTTTCTTTTTGGTTTGTCCCAGAACAATGAGTATAAACTTTTTTCTAGTCTGATCAACAAAAATAGAAACAAAGAGCAGCAGTTACAACTAGACAAATTTAGATTTAATCGAAGGAAAAACTCACTAATAAAAATTAGAATCTACCTAAAGAGTTGGTAGATTGCCTCTTATCAGAATGTTTCAAGCAAAGTCTGACTGACTACTTGTCATATATATTGCAAAAAAGAGTCTTTTTTGATTTGATATAGAAGATCACTGAAGTCCCTTCTTATTCTGAAATTCTGAGCTTCTATTATATAATTTTTATCAATAAAAAGAAATTGAGTGATTGGATGAAAATTCTCAGTTAAATGTTAAGGGGAAAAAGGAGAAAAAATGGGGTATTTTGTGTTATGCATCCTAGAATTTGGGAGATAATTCATAGTGTTCAAGGAAATAGATAAGTAGGATCCTCATGGATTTAGCTCTACAGGGAAAGTATACCCAGGGAGAAGTTCTTATCATTGAAATTCTGATGACCCAAAGAGAACTAGTTCTATTGAGGAGGAAAAAGAGTTGTTGAATGTGGATTCATAGGGAACATAGTAATTGACTGATATTTTTTTAGATTTATAAAAGATATATATAAAAGTTGGAAGTAAGATTAAGAAGACAAATACCAATGCTAAAACTTAGAATGAATAATTTTGGACAATGTTTAAAAAGGCAGATTTTGATTTGTTTTGTTTTATTGTTGGTATTAGATATACTGGGAAAAAATACCATTTCTGAGAATTTAAGAAACTTTTAAGTTTAAGATCTTAAGATCAGAAATGGAAACAATGTTTCAGATGTGACCTGACTCGGACAAGCAAAACAGGATTATCGCCACTTCCTAATGTCTGGCTGTTGTGCCTTTCCTTAATGTAGCCTAAGATTCCATTTGCTTGTTGGGCTGCCATGACACATGTTTGTGGATGATAATAATGGAAAGTTCAATTCATTTTACTTCAGTAAGGAAAGTGATATTTGGCCTAAAAAAGATACAATCTTTTTCGACCTGTTTCCCTATCACTAATATGAATGGGTTGAACTAGTCAGCTTCTGAGATTCTTTCCAGCTCTAAATATCTTATTTTAGCCACCCCTACCAAGGGATATCACAAATAATCTGAGAGTATCATATACATAGCAGGTGCTTCATAATTAGTTATTGACTTGACATGCCTGGCTTAATTGTTAGTTTTTGGTGTCACCATCATTCCTCTTAGCAAGAATTTCTTTCATAATCTTAATTGTTATTCTCTGTGTACTACAAATAAATTCAGATATATTTATTGTTATGTTGGTCTCAGTTCTGCCAGTTACTACATGTGACCATAAGTATGACCATATATGTGGCATTATCAAATTTCCCTGACTGCCTTCATTTTCTCATTTTAAAATAAAGAAGTTGAATTAGATGATCTCTGAGATTCCTTTGAGCTCTAACTGCAATTGTTTAAACATTTGGCAATTCCTGTCTTGACTTGGGGGAGGGGAAATTAGGGAGGAAGGAAGTTTGCGGTGAATTGTCATATAGCTTTTAGTATTGATTGGGAAAAGTTGCACTGTCAATCTTAGAGCACTACATAGACAAGAAAAATTCTTGTTGTTTCAGTTTTCAGAAACAATGTGGTATACAAATTAAGATTTTTTTAAAAAGAAAGTAAAACCCTACCACCACATTTTCCTTGATGATTAATATGATCAAATGTTTCCAACATTTGCTCATGCAATTGAATAGCTGAATTGATTTATTTTTGGCCATAGCTTCAAAAACACTGATGAGTCAACCCTAGGAAATGTTCACTTGGCTGGGATGCCCCAGATGTGGTGCCTGAAAATATGTGCTCTGCCCTGTTGTTTTCTTTGTGTTTTCATTTTCACCACATGCATTCTTTTCTCCCTCCTTCTCTTTGAAAACAAAGTCCAGTGGTCCTGGAGACAGCACCAATTTGCAGGCTTAGGTAGTAGCCCTGGGATCAGGGGAGTTGCTCTGAAACTAAGGCTCTTTCTGAGACAAGAAACACTAGTGAGGATTTCTCAGTGGAAAAGGTTTACAGCTCTAACTCTGCACTGCTGCCCTGGGCTTGTTAAGACTCCACAACGTGTGCTCGTTAGAAGGGACTGCCACTGGACCTGATCTCAAAGGTGATAGACCCTGGAATGACAAGGGCCACCAGAAACTATTCTGTGTTGGACAGAGACCTCTGTGCAAGGCTACACAGTCACTGCCATCAAGGACAGATTAAGGAATAAAACTGCTGAAACCTCAGGATTTTTCCTAATTGCCTAATCACCTAATTAGTGCTAGCAGTTGAATAACATAATTGCTCTGAGAAACTTGACATTTGGAGACAGAGCATGCCATGCCATTCAGGTGTTAGAGGTGGGAGGGGGTAACAGTGGAGGGAAGACAGGCAGGAAAATACTTGCCAAACACTATGTGCCAGGGAAGACAAGGAATTAGTCCCTGGCTGATCACCACCAGATAGTCAAAGCTTGTTTTTCACTCCCCTTTCTGCTGAGGAGTATGATGGCCATTATAGGTTGCTCTGCCCTGAGAATGTTCGCAGCAGTGTAGAAAGGGGAACACAGTTTTGAGTGTGGGGTCTCTCTATAAGATAATTCAATAAATAGAACCACAGAACTAAACCTAAAAGAAATCTCAAAGACCATTCACTCTAATAGACCACATCTAGTATGGGTTTCTTAATTTTTTTTTAAATCAACTTTTCTATATCATTATATACTAGCTTTCTAAGTTACCCTAGGAAGGTTACCTAACACTATGCCTGAGCTTCCAACGATAAGAAGGTATAATGGGCTTGTTATTCAGATTCAGATTTTATTGAATTAATTGTGAAGATCAAATAGTATAATAGTTGTAAAACATTCAGCACAGTCTTTGGCACATAGCAGATATATAATAAACACTTGTTTTCTTCTTTCTTTCCTTTTTTCCTTCCTTCCTTCTTTCCTCCCTCCCTTCCTTCTTTCATTCTTTCCTGCCTTCCTTTCTTCCCTCCTATCTCCTTTCCTTCATTCCCTCTTTTCCTCCTTCTTATCTATGCATCTTCTTTCTTTCTTTATTACTTTCCTCTCTCCCTCTCTCCCTCCCTGTTTCTTTCCTTCCCTCCCTTCCTTCCTTCTTTCCTTCTTTCCTTCCTTCCTTCCTTCCTCCCTCCCTTCTTTCTTTGCTCCCTTTCAGAAGTCTGATCAAGCCTATAGACCCTTTCTCAAAATATTTTAAAAACACAAAAGATATGAGATTATAAATAAAAAATAATTACCCTGAAATAGTTATCTAAATCTAAATCCAATTTAAAAAAAAACAAAGAGAAAAGAAAACAAAAAGAAATCCTATGTATAGAATTATTTTTTATTTGGTGATGATCTAACCTTGTACCTATGTGAAGTGACTAGATAGAATTAGTCATGGTGAAAGAGTTCCAGATTCATCAGTCTATTAGGTACACTTTAATTTTCAGTATAATATGACCAATGCATTGTGAGGGCTGCCCTTCACATGTATCATGGGGGTATTTTTTGTGTAAATGAATGGAAGAGATACTAGATATCTTTGATCTTCTCTCTCACCTTTCTCCAAATGAGACTCTAATTTTATCAAGGAAGGAAAATGGAAAGTTGAAGCCAGAGGCCATTTTGCTTTCCTCAAAAAGAGAGGGCAAAAACATGATTATATATCTATTTTCTTCCTTAAGTATTATTCATCTACTCTAGGGGATATGATTTTCAGGTTCAATCTAACTTTATTTCACATGGGAGTGGGTAGGAAAAGAAGGTCCCAAACTCTGAATCCAATGTTTGACCCTTTTCCCAACAAATTTCCCCAAAATTTCAATTCCAGAACAAATACACATAGGACTTAGTCAAGAAACCCATTATTCCAAATCAGTAGCAAAACAGAAATCAGAGATAGAATACACAAAAGAATAAATACCAGACAATAAAAAATGAAGAAATTCTATTTGAAGCAAATTATTACAGCTCAACAAAAAGAGAGAATGCTTTATCTGAGCCAAAAGGAATATTGCCCAAAATCTTTAATGTAGCAAGTGACTAGAAACTTTAAGAAACAGAGAAGACTAGAGATCTCCTTCTGTCACCAATTCCTACCTGTCCCACACACAATCAGGTTCCACCAAAAAAGGAGATTCCATGGGCTTTGAAACTGGGATCATAGATACACACACACACACACACACACACATTTACAAACGTGTGTGTTTTAAAACAATGTCATAGACCCAAGGTTAAGAACTCCCCATCTATTTCCATGCTGTTATCTTACAAACAAGGAAACTGAGCAAACATCGGAGACTAGATTTGAAAATCAGTTTTCTCACTCCACAGTTAGTTTGCCTTTTGTTGTTCCAAGATATGTGAATTTAACAAGAATTGTAGCAGCAGTCACATAAATATGGATACTATATGCCAGTTGTGCTAGGCACTTGTGAGGAAAAAAATCAAAATTTAAAGCAGGTCTTTACTCAGACAGTCTGGATGGAACAGGAGAAGATCTAGAAGGCAATAGTAATGTGGAAATTCTTAACTACTATAAAAGATATAGTAGTCATGGGAAGCATATCATGAACATGAAGTCCTTAACATTTTAGGTGCTTTGGGAATTCCATATGTGGCAAACCCTATCTTTCCTTTTATCTCCCCCTTCCCCCCCCCCTTTTTTTTTTTTACTCCTTTATTACTTTCTAATCACTCCCCCTTCCATTAATCGAGGACTGGGAAAGACTTTCATTTAGAAAGGACAGGCCCACCCACTGTATCTTGAGCTATCTTGAGCTATCTCTGGTCATCTTGAATTTTATCACTATTAAACTTCCGTGTCTCTGGGAGAAGGTGAGGCTGTTAACTTTGTACAACTCTGCTTCACTAAAATCCAATTCATGCACCAGTAATGATGTCACTGATTGTCTTTGAGAATAAAAGAATTTTACCACAACAACTTAATTTAGCCACAAACATTGTTGGACTGGCAAGAGCGAAAGATCTGAAGTCAAATGACCTGAGTTCAAATCCTACCATGAACAAGCCACTTCTTTGTGATTGTGTCCTTATCTACAAAATGAAAGGCTTATACAATATGACTTTTCAAATTATTTCCAACTCTAAATCTATATGCCTAAGAAAGTATATAAACTCCAGAGTTTTGAAAATACCAGAGGCAGCCAGGTGAAACAATGGATAAATAGTTGGGCTTGGAGTCAAGGTCTGAGTTCATATCCAGTCTTGTATGCTTACTAAACTATATGAGTTTAGGCTTAATCTCTATCTGCTTCAGTTTCTTTAACTATAAAATGGGAGAGATAATAGCACTTATCTCTCAGATTAACTGAGGAAATATTTGTAAAATACTTTGCATAGTTCCTGGCCCATAATAGATACTTAATAAATGTTTATTCCATTTCCTGAAAGCCAACTACTTCTCCAAAAGGTTCTTTAGCTTTCATAATTGTGCACCCTTTCTAAATTAAGAAAAATTGATGACTTTATGCAGAGTTTATTTTGACATTTCAACTTTACCAGAGAAATGCTAGGTCTTCTATAGACAGTGATACATAATTATATTCTGTCTTACTTCTTCTTCAGGTTTACATAAAGGCTTGTTTGTTACCAAATGGATCTCTTGGGATGAGATTTCTTTCTTTGGGCTTAACTCTCATGTGATCAGGGGTACGAAGGGGAAATATGTGGCTCCTTTAGCAGTATTTAGTTTTGACTGTTGGACAGTATGTATTGTAAATTTCTTTTTCCTTATATTTCTACATTTTGCATGCATACAGAAGCTATTGTTTTCATAACCATTTTTATAGATCCAATGAATAATCAATAGGGCATAGCCAACATATTCTAGGGGAACTTTAAACCAACTGGTCTCTGAAGAGAGAATCATGGGACATTTTTAACATGCAAGAGAGTGACCTAACCCTTCATGTGCTTCCAGCTGCAACATTTCCCTATACTTATGATGAAAGCATAATAAAGATAGAGAAAAATGAAGTGAAAGGGATTTATCAATAAGTACCCCAAATGAAGGGATTTTATTTCATTTTCAGCTTTGGTCCTAGTCTAACTACTCTTACCACTTAGATGAATTGTTCTATGTAGAATAGTTGTTTCCATGGGGGATCTCATCATAGGGAAGTCTAAGCTGGCCAAGCAGATTTTAAAATTAGCCAAAATTCCCTGAAAGTCAGGTAAACTGAGTTTTCTAAACAACATTATGAAAATCCATCTGTAGGTAAGTGTATTTTTGTTTGCATATTTGTTCATGAACATTGGGAAGCTATGTGGTATCATTAAAAGAGAAGAATGGAAGGTAATAAATCTGAAATCTGACATTCTTTCTCTAGTTGTATGAACAAATCAAATAATTGTTTTGAGTTGGGTTACAGTTTTTTCATTTATAAATTGACAAGTAAGAACTATCCTAACTAGGTAAAAGCTACCTGGCAAAGGAACAGACTACTTTTTGAAACATTGAGTTCTCATCTTTTGAAACAAATAATTGAAACAAATTACTTTGAAACAAGTAATTGAAAGTTAATTACTTAACTATCTTTGAGGGACATTGTCAAAAATCATCTGATCTGATCCTGTTGAAGAAATGGCTACTGTTACTCTTCTAACTTCAAAACAAAGGCATATTTATTTTACTTATATTAATTCTTATATCAAAGATACTCATTGAAGTAGCTCCATGAGAGAGATAGCAAGAGTATTTCAATATGGTTGAACAAAGCAAAGTATTTTATAACCATGAGGAAACAGAATCAAAGGATGAGAAGAGCAGAATCAAACATTAAGTGGCATAGTACAGGTGTAAGAGGGAATAGATCAGTCGATCTTTAGAACTGTTCACAAAGTCAATGGGCATCTTTAAAGATAAACTACCAAGACCTAACAAGTTCTGTGGGAACATCAGACTATTCAGAAAAAAAGATAAAAGATTACATATACGTGTAACATAAATCTTTCATTGCTTTGCCTATCAGGAAGGACCTTTCCCAAAGTCCTCCATGGTTGAAGTGCCTAGACCACCCAGAGCCCTTTGCACTAATGTTAAGCATGAAGCAGCTCAATAGTAAGATTGGAATCTAATGAGCAAAAAAGTCCTGATCTAGGGTTAGCTACCTCATCCAACATTAGAGATGAGTCTAGCCCTAGGAAGTTAGATCATAGGATATCAGAAATCTCTCCAATTCGATAATTTCATGTCTTTTTTGACTGAAATTGATAATTTATTCTGGCCTTTTAATCAGGATATGGTTAAATTCCCTGAATAAAGAATGTGGAGTGTTAGTGAAGTCCCAGTTTCTGGAATAGAAATGATATGATCCTCTCCAGATGAATGAGTCCATGGTTTCAAGGCCCAGAGACAAAGGCTCACATTTGTTTGATCTAAACTGTGTGGTTTAATGGAATACAAGATCATCGACTGGATAAACAATAGTGTTATTTCATGTTTCCCAATAAATTTTGCCACTACCTAAATCATGATGTTGATTCTAATCCTGATAGTTTTATTGAAAGAATTCCCCTCTGAGTTTTCCAGGTTGATCCTCAGTTGCCCTAACAAAGTTAGGATCTAGAGAATGTTAAATTAAGATAGACAAAGCCTTTTATAAATGTACCAAACTAGTAAAAGTAAAATTGTTATTACAGCTATTATGAATTGGCCAAAGAAGGATAAATAAGAGTAGGCAATATTAAAGGCATATTTTAGTAGAATAAGTTCAGAGTCTTTTGGTCCAAGGACTGTATTTAATGAGCTTGTCTATTTTTCTAGCTGTTTATAGGTAAAGCTTCAATTACTACCCACATTTTTTATCCTCAAACCCAATTCCCTCTGGGAGAAGAGTATAGTCCAAGTTTATATCTCGAGGGGATATTGTCACTACATCTTATTAATTATATTACAGAAGAGAAAAAATGAGCATTTTCTGATACCTTAAACTTTAAGAGAAATTTCAAAGGATTCAGAGAAAACATAGATAGGGTCACAGAGACTAAAATTCTACCGGAAATATTAGTCCAGAAGGGATGGGAAGCTCTCAGTGATGAAGAGAAAGAATTCTACAAAAAGAAATAATTCTGCTAGAGAGGAAAAAAAAGATATATCTAGAGAGACCAATGTGAAAGTATAGGGAACTCATCAGCCAAGTTAGTTTTTTTTTTCTTTTTTAAAAAAAGACATGTATTAATGATGGAAGCTAGAGCAGGTAACAAAGGATGAATAAAAAAGAATCAAGTATCTTGTAAGAATAATGTCAGGAGTGCTAAAACTCCAAATGAGCTGAGGTTGTTGAGGAAAGCTAAGGCCAATAAAAAGGATTTTTTAAAAAGTAATGTTGAGAAAAAAAAAAAAAGGATGATCAAAGAAGGGATAAGATAGATCACTGCTTGAAATGAGTGAAACATAAAGGATATTGAAAACACAAAGTTTGCTCTATTAATTGAGCTTCTGCTTCTCTGCAAAGGGAATTATATTTGAACTAGAAAGAAAAACACAAAAGGCCAACAGGATGTTGATACCTAAGATAAGTAAAGATATAGCAAAGCACTATCTAGGCTCCCTTAACAAGTTCAAGTCATAGTCCTAAATGAACTTCATCCTCAGGCACTGAAAGGCATATCGTTAAGCCTTTATCAATTTTATTTGAAAAATCACAAAAAATGCCTGTGAGAAGTATTTCAGGATCTAAGGAAATAATGCCCTAAGATTTTAAGTGGGGGGGAGTAGATAAAGAGTCTACAAACTATAAACCCTTGAGTTTAATTCTGGTTTCTACAAAATTATAAAATTTAATACTAAAGGCATAGTTAACAAGTATTTATGTAAGGGAGTGACTACTCACTTGCCTAGAGCATAAGCATATTTATACTTAATAAACAGAAACAATAAGCACTTATTTACTTAAGACTAAGGTGATCACAAAGTTTTGCAAGGGTGAATATGAAAACTATCATTGCATATATTTTGAAAATAAAAAGTTATTTTTTTGAAAAAAGACTAACATGACAATTCATTTGTCTGGGGGCATAGTTCTAAGAGAAGAAGTTAATTTCAATCATAGTTCTGAGACACCAGAGGCTCAATTTTGAATGTTATAAACAGAAGTATTCTAGTTTTTAAGTGATATATGTCTATGTGTATGTTTATATATATGAGCAATTTGAGGAGCTTTGAGTTAATTACTAGGAAAGTGTGGGTATCGCAAATATTTGCACCTTATTTATATCTTAAATATTCATGGGAAAATATAATTTACCTGGTAATAAACAGAAAAAGAGAATTTGGTTACTAACTATAAGTTAAGATTAGGTGTTTGGCAGAGACTCCACAGAATATGAACCTATAAAGATAAGAAAGAGGAAAGTATACATTTCAGAGTTGCATCGGCTAAGCTTGAAGATGGAAGTGACAGATACTAGAGTAGCTGTTGAGAAATAAGTCCAGCTAAGCAACTAAATTTCTTGAACATGAAGAATCAAAGAAGTCACTGAGCAGATTGAGTACTTTGTTTCAGATGACATGCTCAATAATAATTTTAGTCAAGCACAACTTAGATCAACTCGTTTCAGCAGTAGAAGCATCTGTTCAACACAGAAGTTTCATTTATCAAGAATGTATGGACAATTTTGATGAAAGTAGACATTGAAGTTTACCATTTCAGAATTATATGTTACTCTAAGCAAATGTTTGTTGTTGTTGTTGTTGTTCTTGTTGTTTTGTGAACTCATGGATTTCCTTTTTGGAAGGTTTTTACACATTCCTACTTTCTCCTAAAGATACCAAGAGCATTGTTGGGATGGTGTGGATCATTATGTAGTTATTATTTCTGTTTTATTCATAATGAATATCTGCAAAATATATATATATAATATATACATATATATACATATGCATATATACCTAATTACCTAGTAGATTATTATATTGACAATATAAATATGTCATTGTTGTGAATGGTTCATTTTGTGTAAATTAATTTATATTGGTAGGGGCTTAAAAGCTGAAGTGGTGAATAGGAAATTTGTATAAACTGAACAATATTGTCACTCCTAGGTCACCGAAAGAGTTTAATTGTAGCTATTAATTGTAGCACATTCACTTCATTTCTCTTTTCTATATGTCTAGTAGGTTGGTAACTCAGAAAAATGGGTTAGATATAATTTACCTCAATTTCAGCAAGTATTTTGCCAGTTATCCCTCTGGGAAAGATGGAAAAATGTAAACAATAGGATAAGCAATAGTATAAATACCATATATAGATTTAGAATGGATTGAGTGGTGAGACTCAAAGGGAGCCATTAACATTTTGTCACTGATTTGAATAAAGTCATGAATAGTATGCTTATCTTCAATTCTGTTCTAGTCTCTCATCCTCAAAAAACCCTCTCAGTCTGCTTTGTTGAGTCTTTATTCAGGTCATACCCACTAGGTATGTGGTTGTCTCACAGGAATCTATTCTGTGTTCTCTTGTCTATGTTGTATTGTTTGGTGATCTCACTAGCCCCCTGGGATTCAATTATCATCTCTATGTTGATGATTTTCCAGTTTGTTCAGCTCTAATCTCAGATAACCTCTAGTTTTATATTTCCAATTATTTCTTTCTTAAACTCAACATGTCCAAAATGAAATCCATCATCTGTCTCTAACAAATTATATTCTCTTCGTAACTTACTTATTATGTTCTATCTTCCCATTCCCTGAAGTTTTTACCCTAGATGTTATTCTTTATTCCTCATTCTTTCATACCTGATATCCAATCTTTTATCAACACTTATAGATTTTATCTTTTCAATACCTTTCATACAATCTCTTCATTCTTCCTTTTCTAATCACTACACTAGTACAGGCCTTCCTCACCTCATGTTAGACTAGTGCAAAAGCTGGCTGGTCCCTTTCCCTTTCACAAGTCTCCCCATTCCAGTAAATACTACACTGACATGATGCAATAACCTTCCTAAAATACAAGTCTGACCAGAAAGACCTGGTCAATAAATCCCATTGGCTCCTTCTTACCTGCAGGACAAATATTTGGCATTAGTAATCCTTCATAATATTCCCTCTCACCATTCCAATCTTTTTTATACCTACAATTATGCTTCAACTGTGTTCTTTACAATCTAGTAACACTGGCCTCTTTGCTGTTTTTTGTTTTGTTTTGTTTTGTTTTGTTTTGGTTTTGGTTTTGGTTTTGATGTTTTTGTTTTTTTGCACAAGATACGCCTTTCCTTGATTCTGGACATTTTTATTTGCTGTCCTTCATGTTTGGAATACTGTTCCTCCTCATCTTCTCTTCCTCATGTCCTAACCAAAACACTATCTTCTTCATGAAACATTTGATAATCCCCCTTAATTCTAGTGCCTTCTTTTTGTTATTTTTGATTTATCCTGTATGTGGCTTGTTTGTACTGAATCATTTCCATCTTGTTTTCCTCACTGAACTTCGAATTTCTTGAGAGCCAGGACTATCTTTTAGCTTTTTTAAAAAATTTATTTTAATTTAATTTATTTAATAAATTTAATTTAATTGGGATTAAGTGACTTGCCCAGGGTCTTACAACCAGGAAGTGTTAAGGATCTGAGGTCACATTTGAATTCAGGTCCTCCTGACTTCAGGACTGGGTCTTTTAGCTTTCTTTACATTACAGTTCCTGGAATTAATAAATGTTTATCAATAGACTGGAGGTATTTCTGACATACTACATGAAATATCCAAGACTTCAAATTACAGTGAAGTTAGAATATTGGATTGAATCAGTATGAAGAACTTTAATAGAGATGAGTATAACATTTTATACCTAAGTTAAAAAATGTAACATCATAAGTACATAGAGAAGCAGGTCTAAATAGTAGTTTATTTAAAAATCATAGGAAAGTTTTAGAAGACTATAAGCTTAATACAGGGAAATGGTATGATATATCATCCCTAAAACAAATGCATTCCTAAATGAGGTGCATTAAGAGAACTATAAAGTCCAGGAGCAAGGAAATGGTAGTACCATGGTATTGTGACCTCATCAAATTATGTCTAGGACATTGTCTTCAATTCTGGGTAGCTTAAAAGGACACTGATAAATTAGAGAGAAGGAAGGTGAGCAGGGTAGTGGAGAGTCTCAAGATTATACTATATGACTGAAATGGACAAAGAACTGGACTCCCCTTCCCTCCCTCAGTCTTAGGGCTTAGGGCTGGAAGAGAAAGGTCTGCTCAGCTAGATTAGGGGACTTCTTTTGCACTTCAAAGTGCCAGATCAACAATGCTCCCCAGGATATCTGTTCCATGAGAGTGGTCACCTAACCCTATCCCTATCTATGTTAAAACATCTGCCATTGTATCTTTCCTCCTCTAAAGTCAAGTCACTGTTTAATGTCAAAGGTGCCAGCAAGGGTGAACAAGAATGCTTATAAGGCTGCCCCTACTTCAGTTGGGCATGGAACCAGAATCCTACTGGAGGTCCGTCCTGGCCATATAGACCATCTAGGCCAATTACAAATAAATTATTTCTAAATTATGAGTTACTGTGGCCATCTTGAATTTTATTGCCTGGGCTATTTCATGACAATAGGGTGAAAGAACATGACATCTTTAGACTCAGGGTAAGAAAACTTATGGAGGTCGTCAGATTGGCTAGAGTGACAGGGAAAGATAATATGGAATGTTGGAGGGGATGTGGGAAAACAGGGACACTGATACATTGTTGGTGGAATTGTGAACACATCCAGCCATTCTGGAGAGCAATTTGGAACTATGCTCAAAAAGTTATCAAACTGTGCATACCCTTTGATCCAGCAGTGTTTCTACTGGGCTTATACCCCAAAGAGATACTAAAGAAGGGAAAGGGACTTGTATGTGCCAAAATGTTTGTGGCAGCCCTGTTTGTAGTGGCTAGAAGCTGGAAAATGAATGGATGCCCATCAATTGGAAAATGGTTGAGTAAATTGCGGTATATGAACATTATGGAATATTATTGTTCTGTAAGGAATGACCAGCGGGATGAATACAGAGAGGACTGGCGAGACTTACATGAACTGATGCTAAGTGAAATGAGCAGAACCAGGAGATTATTATATACCTCAACAATGATACTGTTTGAGGATGTATTCTGATGGAAGTGGATCTCTTCGATAAAGAGAGTTTTAATTGATCAAAGATGGACAGAAGCAGCTACACCCAGAGAAAGAACACTGGGAAATGAATATGAACTGCTTGCATTTTTGTTTTTCTTCCTGGGTTATTTATACTTTCTGAATTCAATTCTCCCTGTGCAACAAGAAAACTGTTCAGTTCTGCACACATATATTGTATCTAGGATATACTGTAACCTATTCAACATGTAAAGGACTGCTTGCCATCTGGGGGAGGGGAAAAATCGGAACAGAAGTGAATGCAAGGGATAATGCTGTAAAAAATTACTCTGGCATGGGTTCTATCAATAAAAAGTTATTTAAAAAAAAAAAAGAAAACTTATGGAGGTCATGACCAGTTTCCTTAAATATTTCAAGGACTGTTCTATAGAAAAGGTATTAAACACCATTCTGTTTGACCTCCAAGATGAAAACTTGGAAGAAAGAAAGGAAACAAGTATTTGTTAAGTATCTCTTATGTGCCAGGCACTTGGGCTAAGCACTTTACAAATATTATCCAATTTAATCCTCATAAACAACCTGGAAGGTAGGTGCTATTATTTTCCCATTTTATTATCCCATTTTACACTTGAAAAATTTTGGATAGATAGAGATTCAGTGACTTGCATAGGTAGGAAGTAGTTAAGGCTGAATTTAAAATAGAAGATTTACTTGTTTTAGTCATTGTACTATCTATTAACTCAGTGGCAGTAAATTGGCAAAAATTAAAGCTAGACTGGATGTAAGAAAATGTTTGTAACAACTAGAGTTATCCAAATTGGGTAAACTTAGGAGGCAGTGAATTATATTTCTTGGAAGTGTTTCAGAAAATACTAGACAGCCATTTTTTTTCAGATATCTTGCAAAAGGACTTTCCCCCCGTATATGATAGACCTTGGGACCTTAAAAGTTTTGGTTTACTCTGAGAGTCTATGATTCTGTGAACATTATTGCTTACCTCACATTCCTGTATGATGCTGTGGTGGTGAATTTATAGGCACTTAATGTTAGAGTATCAACTACTATTCAAAAAGTTTCAATAAGCTAAGAATAAATGCTATAAAAATGAAAAATAGCTACAGGGGAAATGTGTCATTAACTGAGTTCATTGGTGCTATCGTGGTAATTTACATCTGTCAACTCTATAACCAGATGTATTCCACTGAAGCCAAATGAATGTTATTCAATGGAGAGACTTACTTTTAAAAATATTTATTTTACTTTTTGTTCACATGCCAAGCAAATAAGTTGGCAAAAAAAAACCAGCCAAAATGTATCAAACAAAAATATGAAGATTATGTCTTTACTTAGCTTCCTATAAACCCAAAGCTGCCATCTGATGTCCTGTAATTCCATTTTGATTAAATATATGATGATGGGAGGATTTTCGTTCTGAAGTCACTAGGACAGGAGAAGCTATGAATAATAGTGATGTTTCTATGGATCAGAAATGTAATGAGTGTGAGCACTATCTCCAAATGTGCAGATGCAAGCCAAATCATATCTCTTCTTTCTGTGCTACTCTTAACTTTGGTTTTCCATAAGTCCTCTTCAAGGAATCCATTCAATTTAGTGAGGATCTTGATGCAGCTGATTTCTTGGCATTGATCACTAACAGTGTAGCAGGCTAGCTGTTTATCCATCCTCCTTTATTCTACTTTATCGTCTCCATCTACTTTTCTAGTCACATTTTTCTAATAAAATCTTTTATTGTAATTTTTTTATATAGAATTATAGTTGGAAATATGTTTTAGTGAGTTTATATAAACTATATTCCTCTCTAATGACCACAGTTGTGTGATCCACAACTTAATTCTTCAAAACTATTTTATTCTATAGGTCATAACTAGATGGCATCTTCAAAAGCAAAAGATGGGTCTTGATTTTAAGGAGCAACATAAGGTCATTAAAGGTACTGTCCAATTTCCTAAAGGCAGTCTGGTGTGTTCTTTTCTTCCTGTTGTAATGCTGGAGAAACTGAAGCAAGATAGAGATTAGAGAGTTTTTAATATTTTATTTGGGAGGGAGAGATTGTGCTAGGAGCATGTTGCCTCCAGGGCTGATGTCTCAAAGCATCCAGCAGCCAATGTGAATTCTCAATGACATATATATGATATATGTGTGTGTGTGTGTGTGTGTGTGTATATACATATACATATACATACATACATACATATATATATAATATATATATATATATATATATATATATATATATTATATATATACACACATAGATATATATAGACAAAGGCGGGGGTGGGTGATGAAGTCCAAATTCTGGTGAGCGGGAATCTCCAGATAAGGACCATCAATCCAGTACTGACAGGTTGTGGGGTAGGACCATAAATTCTTACAAATTGGGATGTCTTAGGAGGTTTCCAACTAGAGCCAGGAAGCCTGAAGCTTAGAGATATAGACAATGCCAATTAAGTATTTAAGATAGGACATCTGGAGTCTTATCTACTGGAATGTCAGATCTCCACAGCCCTAATTATCTCAGTTCTAATGGACAGCAAAGGGAGGTTGCAACCAGGGGGGATTGAGGCAGAACAGTTCAAGAAAACTGAGGCAGAACAATTTAGGGAAGCTTGGGCAATTTAGGAAAACTGAGGCAGGACAATTAGGGAAACTGAGGCAGGACATTAAAAGGGAACTGTGGCACAACACTATTCATTTCCAAAACCATTTCTTTATCCATCTGCCTTGTCCATGCTGCCATGTCAATGCAAGGAAGATATAGATCAGAGTTTTATGGCTAGCTGGGACAGTGTGTCAAAGGTTTCATATGGAAACAGGAAGATGTGAGTTTAAATATGATTTTAAATATTTCCTAACTCTCTAATCATTGACTGCCTCAGTTTTCTTGCCTATAAAAAAGGAATAACAATAGTGTCTACATCTTAGGGCTATTGTGAGAATCAAATAGATAATGTTTCTGAAGTACTTAGCAAATCTTAATACATTATACATGTACTAACTATAATTATGCTAGCATATATTATAATCTGGACAATAGGCATTCTTTATCTACTGGCTATCTCACATATGGATAGTTGGTCTAAACTCCTTTGCAATGATTATATATCTCTATTTAGAAGATTGGATAGTGTTTAGGCTCTTGGTATAATTAGCACAATGTTATTCTTAAATAATAGTGTATGGGAAACCTCACCATCTACTGCAGGAATATCACCCATTAAAATTCTTGCCATATAGACTGGGTTAGTTTTTCCTTAAGTTATCCTTAAGATTTGATTGGTCCGTGGAATTAAGACTCTTACATTAATACTTACATAGCCTCTTGGTCACTTAAGCACAAAAACCCAGTGCAATGAATTAGTGGGTCCTTAAGTTGATACAGATGTAGCAAGCAGAATGTTTACCATTGTACCAAGTGTGAAGGTAAGGGATTCGAACCCAATGTAATCAATACTATACTCTTATTGAATATCCTCTCCAAGTTATTGCTAAATTAACTTCCTTTTATTAAATGTTAAATTGTGTCCAAAGTGTCTCATTTTCTTCTAATCCACAGAGTGAATCATGTAAATGACCTGAGTCAGGAATAGCTTAGAACACCATATATGAAAAATCATTTTAATTTTGACTACATATTAGGTATCATGGTTCAGAGGCTATATGAGAACTACATTCATTCTTGGTAAGATCTCCCTAATACCCCTTTAATATTTATAATAAGAAAATAATTGAATGAAGCTGTTTATGATGTTATAACTTATAAGAAATCTTGTATGATATAAGATATGCTTGGGGATTCCTTGGCAGAAGAAAACTTTTAAAGGTGTCATTTTGCTTTACTGATTTAAATACTTCTTAATCATCAATATTAGAGAACCATTTTTCTGCTCTTTTTAGACAATTGAATAGCTGCAAAAACATGGTCTGCCGGGTAACATTGTCAATAAAATTGCCAGGTTTTTGTTTTTTTTTTCATAACTTCATCAAGTATATTCTCAGTATAGTTAGAGATTATGTTCATAAATATTTCACAGAAATTGGAGTTAGTTTATGATCAAGTAGTTATTAATATGCAATTCATTGCTTTTCTTTAAAATAGCAAAGTATATGATTTTTCATAAGCATATTTAGAAATCTTACTCTTCGGATATCTAGAGAATTTATCTCTTCATATCTTCCAAAATTCATGCCCTCCACCACAGACCATTTCTTCCCATTTTTGTTTTCTTGACATCAGTTTCTACTTCATTGTAAAGCTGATAAAGGATCCTAGATTCCAAGTATGTATTACACTATTATTGATGGGGAAAATAGTTTTCCATAGATTATCTTGATAGATATTTTCACTATTTATCTGGTTCTTGTCTTCCAATTTTATTCTTAACATCTCATGATAGCTGGCTTATTTTAATCTCTCACTAAGTAAGTATAAACACAGCTTTTTTTGTGCCACTTCTTGATGTTTTATGAAAAGATACTGCTCATAATCTTAGTATAGCCTCTTCCATAAAGGATAGCAAGTTTATAATCTAATCCAGTTCTGTTATCTCAACTTTTGGTGATAGATTTGTATTAAGATTTCCTTAAGAAAGGTTTATACTCTGTAATGATATATGTGCTTTTCTCCATTCTTATTTGGCATCAAAATTTCTTTTAATTCTATCAGGATAATTTTTTTTCTCTCACAAATTGTGAATTTTACTATACAAAACTAGCTGACTCAGAAATAATTCCCACATGAGCAACTAATTATTATATAGAATGCAATCAATTTTTTTGTTCTTATTTCATCAAGTATTTGCTATATACTATACTCCTAACTTCATTTTTGAAGAACATGTTCATGATCTGTTAATGTAATGTTCCTATGCAGCCTACAAGTTTTTGGTTTTTCTCTTTTTTTGCTCCTGAAAATACTTTCCAATATATTTTACACTGTCTCCAGAATTTTTATAGTCACCAAATGAATTGAAGTACATGTTGTTTTAATAAAGAAGACCTAATCTTCTTCAAAAATTTTTTCTAACTCCATATCTTCTGCAACAGGTGTATATATATATATATATATATATATATATAGTATATGGTATAATGGAACACTGAATAAGAATGTAAAACTTGGAATGAGGAAAAACTGAATTATAATCCTGCTTCAAACATTAACTGTGTGACATTGATAAGTCCCTTTTTTTTTCTGCTCTGCTTCTATTTTCTCACCTCTAAAATGGGGATAATAGCACCTACTTTCTGGGTTGTTATGAGAATCAAATAAGTTAACATATTTAAAGTACTTTCCAAATCTTAAAGAGCTATGTAAATATTATCAATTATGATTACAGCTACTACTACTACTTGTTGTGATTGGTAGTGGTTGTAGTAGTCATAATAGCAGTAATCTTGTAAGCAGTAGTCTTATAAATTATAGCAGCAATAGAAACAATATTAGTAATAGTAGTAATATGCCTGTTTATTGGTTGCTGGACAAGGATCTCACATTTAGAATATTAGAAATTACTGGTAATGGGGATATAAAATTATGATACTTAAAATGCTTTGATACTATCTCCTTTTATTTTAACATTCATCAGCCCAAGGGAAAAGGAGGCCCTTAGAGAACTGTTAGTTGCATCTTTTTGTTTTATTGTTGTTCATTCATTGACAAAACCAAAGAATTAATTGTCTATCCCAAAAGTGATTAGATTTTATAGCCACCAGAGAGTCAAAATAATCCATTTCTCATAGATCCTTTCTTATATTATAGAAGTTGTAACCACTTACAAGTCCTCGAGGACTGTTTCACATATATGCATTAAAGGACAGCAGCATATAATCTTGGGAACATATGTGATATAATAAAAAGGCAAATGAAAAGTAGGGAGGGAGGAGGGAGTGTGGTATGGCAAATCCTAACTCAAAATGACTACTCAGAGATTCCTCAAATGAAGAATCAGAAGTTTTAATAGAATCTCATGAGAAGCAGACGGTCCACTCAATGAATTTTCCAGAGAGAGGATGCCATTTTCACAGAAGTTAAAAGTGATTATATAGTCATAAACCATAAGCATCCATAACCCCCTTCCCTTATCCTGTTAATTTTCACTACCTTGTTTAATGCTTGCTTAGGTAGAAGTAGCATGGGTTTGCTAAATTCGAGTCAGGTTGGTATGTAGATGTGTTTACCTAAATTTTATGGTGGTCAGTTTTACAAGGTTTACAAATGCTTGCAAGGTATGTTTGCCTAGTTTTATGAGTTTATGGTGGTTGGTCTTACAAGGTTTACAAATGGTTACTTGAGCTAGTAGGAGCATTCTATTATAAAATTTGTACAAAGAATTTTATTTTCCCAAACCCATTTGACCTTCACAAACTAAATTTAGATTATAGATTCAACTTAGTTAATAATTTTTTGAGAGTTAATAATTTTATGAGAAACCACATAATCCCTCATAAGAAGGAGATTTATTTAGAAGTGATATATTAAGCTAGAATAACCAAGGAGACTTAGTTTACCTCAGGCTTCCTCAATCAACAAAATAGAGAGAGTTAATTGGAGACTTCATGAATATCTCCAGGCCATTAAATAATTAGTCATGTTTTTCTCTAAGCAGTTAAGTAAAGGTTATCTCAGGTATTTCTGTTAGAAGAGCAAACCTTTTGCTCTTCTTCCCAGAGCCTTAATGACTAAGAGATCTTTAGTGCTGAGTCTTGAATTTCCCACAGTTATTATTCTGAGAAGTCCTCAGTTTCCCATTTCACTCAAGGGGAAAATGATGTTTCTACTTAAGCACAAGAAATTGCAAATTTTGATTAAACATAAATATTATCTTAAAAAAGAAATATAAGAACATATATGGTAAGGCATAAATGCTAATATAAAATAAATATGTATTTTGTTCTTAAAAGTAGTAATATTAAAAGGCTGTAATTTAGTTCAACAATGTTCCCATTTCTCAAAACATTTTCAGAAATGCTCTTAGGGAATTATCTTTGGTACATATAACATTTTCATTGTATCATACTTAATGTTGTATATATACCCTCTCTCTCACACACACACACACACACACACACATCCATGCACACATATGCACTTTTATATACATAGATAGATAGATATCACACACACACATACACATAGATACACACACAGAGAGAGAATGTAAATTTGACTTTTGAAAAAAGCCAAGCTATTTTAATATTATTACTCTGAATTCAAGAAGTGATTCATTTGGTAATATCTTCATTTAAATACAGAAAAAAATATGATCAGACATATAAGAACGGACACTGATTTTTCTCATGTATGCGCTAAACTGGCTCTATGTAAGAAAGGGAAAACTTATTAAAATGTTTTTAGTAATAACAAACAGTATTGGAATAAATACAAAGTCTCCAAAGGTGAATACTTTGAATGGAAACAGTCACATGAATGCTAAAGTCCTGACAATTTATTATCAAAAGAAGTTTCATTTTTTTGATAATCACAACTTAAGGAAGAGATTCTGGTTCATGATAGAATCACATCTTATATGAAGTTTAAGTTGTAAAATCACAAGTAACATGAAAATTGATTAAATTGAAATTAAATTATTTGCAGCATGTCTCCAGAGTGAACCATCTCTGGCATGTAAGTAAGGGAAGTCAGCAAGATGTATTTGGAACTTGAGGACAGAGATCAGTGATGGGATGAAATGAATAAGAATCAGGGGGAAAAGATTTAGAGAAGATCAAAAGTTACTAAATTATACTGCCTCTCTTTCTTAGAATCCATCTCCCAATCTCTGCTTTCCTTCATTCCTTCCTTTTTTCTTCTTCATAGGAGGAGAAGAGATGCTCTCTCAGATCTAATTTCCTTTCAAGACTTTTACTCACAGAGTATAATGGCAAATGAAATTGACTCAGTTGTTTTAATTGCCATGTTCCCTTCCCCCTCCCTCTTTCTTCCTTCACTCTTGTTTTCTGTCAACCTCTCTCTCTCCTGCTCCCATTCTCTTCTCCTCCCAACTTTTCTCTTTTTCCCTTCTCGGCCTCTTCTCTCTCACATTACTCCACATTACTCCATTATATGCATATACACACACACGCACACATACACATATACATACATCTATACATAGACATACATGCATACCTGGAGACATGGAGAATTCACAGTGGAAATACTTTAGTAGAGGTCCAACTGTAGTAATTTGCTAATTCCATTGTATGAAAATTCTCTGTAGGTGCTCTTTAGGTAATTAGTTCATTAGAACAGTTTTAAAATTTTTTCTGTTCAATTTCCTGTTCTACTTAGTGATTATAGGTATAAGTAGAAGGCAGAAGAATACCAGATCTTTCTACTATTTGCAAGATTAGCACAATCTATTGTCATTTGGGGTAGGGAGGAGTTTCAAGATTAAACCAAGAATGAAATTGCTTTATTAGTGAATGACAGTATCTTAGTGTTTGCAAAAAAATCCTCCTCAAATTCCTTCAATATGGTAATACTTGAGGGCTGTACTTAAGGAATATACACTCAGACACATTTTTCCTCCCAGGCTCTGAAATGTGATCCCAACCACCAACCACTTTTGCTTTTGGAGAGCCATCCTAGCTAAACACAAGAGAGGCTTATCACCAGAAGTTTGACCACCTGGTGACATGTTTTTTGGCCATAGCAACCCAGAAAAAATACAAAAGAGAATACATAATGATCTTCAGTCCTTGAAGTCCCCTTACATTTATACAGTGATGGTGAGAGAGAAATGAAAAATAGTTCAGAGTACTTTGAAAAAGAAACATTTGAAACATTATTAGAAATGTTGTTTCTACTCTTTAAGCTTTAAACAACATTTAGTTTAATTTTATAATGTTTGTAGAAGTTGGTATTCAGAATGTGATATCCTTATCCACTGATCAGTGAGTGAATGTAAAAATGGAAAAGTTGAACCATATGATTTATAGGATTCTTGTCATAAATGAAGGTTGTCTATAAAATGGAGTTGTAATTCAATAAAAGGATACATCATAAGTTCTCATGGGAGAAGCAGATAAAGTCAAAAGATTTGACTGTCATGTGTCCAAACATCATTTATAGGACAGTTGGTTATTTTATATTGTAGGACTCACTGTGGTGAGAGGGGGAGGAGGGTAATGTGAATATAGTAGTAGCTTAAATGCTTTAAGGATTAGTCTATTATTGAGTTAATTAGGTACTAATGGAAAGAAAAATGGCTCTCCATGTCTGACATGTCATGGCTTCATAGTTGATTCATTTATGTACCAAGAAGTTCCTGTGAATCAAATACCAGTTTAGGCAACTATGTTTATGTGAGAAATTCAAAGCTTCTCCATTCACAATCATTTTATTTTTTTTTTTTTTATTTTTATTTATTATTTTTTTTTCTTTTTTTTTTAATTTTTTTTTAATTTTTTATTTAATAATTACTTTATATTGACACTCGTTTCTGTTCCGATTTTTTTTCCCCTCCCTCCCTCCACCCCCTCCCCTAGATGGCAAGCAGTCCTTTATATGTTGGATATGTTGCAGTATATCCTAGATACAATATATGTTTGCAGAACCGAACAGTTCTCTTGTTGCATAGGGAGAATTGGATTCAGAAGGTATAAATAACCCGGGAAGAAAAACAAAAATGCAGATAGTTCACATTCGTTTCCCAGTGTTCTTTCTTTGGGTGTAGCTGCTTTTGTCCGTCATTTATCAATTGAAACTCAGGTCTCTTTGTCAAAGAAATCCACTTCCATCAAAATATGTCCTCATACAATATCGTTGTCGAAGTGTATAATGATCTCCTGGTTCTGCTCATTTCACTCAGCATCAGTTCATGTAAGTCTCGCCAGTCCTCTCTGTATTCATCCTGCTGGTCATTTCTTACAGAACAATAATATTCCATAACATTCATATACCACAATTTACCCAGCCATTCTCCAATTGATGGGCATCCATTCATTTTCCAGTTTCTGGCCACTACAAACAGGGCTGCTACAAACATTTTGGCACATACAGGTCCCTTTCCCTTCTTTAGTATTTCTTTGGGATATAAGCCCAATAGAAACACTGCTGGATCAAAGGGTATGCACAATTTGATAATTTTTTGGGCATAATTCCAGATTGCTCTCCAGAATGGTTGGATTCGTTCACAACTCCACCAACAATGCATTAGTGTCCCAGTTTTCCCGCATCCCCTCCAACATTCATCATTATTTTTTCCTGTCATCTTAGCCAATCTGACAGGTGTGTAGTGGTATCTCAGAGTTGTCTTAATTTGCATTTCTCTGATCAATAATGATTTGGAACACTCTTTCATATAAGTGGTAATAGTTTCTATTTCATCCTCTGAAAATTGTCTGTTCATATCCTTTGACCATTTATCAATTGGAGAATGGCTTGATTTCTTATAAATTTGAGTCAGTTCTCTATATATTTTGGAAATGAGGCCTTTATCAGAACCTTTAACTGTGAAAATGTTTTCCCAGTTTGTTGCTTCCCTTCTAATCTTGTTTGCATTAGTTTTATTTGTACAAAGGCTTTTTAATTTGATGTAATCGAAATTTTCTATTTTGTGATCAGTAATGGTCTCTAGTTCATCTTTGGTCACAAATTTCTTTCTCCTCCACAAGTCTGAGAGATAAACTATTCTATGTTCCTCTAATTTATTTATAATCTCGTTCTTTATGCCTAGGTCATAGACCCATTTTGATCTTATCTTGGTATATGGTGTTAAGTGTGGGTCCATGCCTAATTTCTGCCATACTAATTTCCAATTATCCCAGCAGTTTTTATCAAATAATGAATTCTTTTCCCAGAAGTTAGGGGATTTGGGTTTGCCAAACACTAGATTGCTGTAATTGACTATTCTGTCTTGTGAGCCTAGCCTTTTCCACTGATCCACTAATCTATTTCTTAGCCAATACCAAATGGTTTTGGTGACTGCTGCTTTATAATATAATTTTAGATCAGGTACAGCTAGGCCACCTTCATTTGATTTTTTTTTCATTAATTCCCTTGAGATTCTCGACTTTTTATTGTTCCATATGAATTTTGTTGTTATTTTTTCTAGATCAATAAAATATTTTCTTGGAAGTCTGATTGGTATAGCACTAAATAAATAGATTAGTTTAGGGAGTATTGTCATCTTTATTATGTTCGCTCGGCCGATCCAAGAGCACTTAATATTTTTCCAATTATTTAAGTCTGACTTTATTTGTGTGGAGACTTTTTTATAATTTTGCTCATATAATTCCTGACTTTCCTTTGATAGATAGATTCCCAAATATTTTATGGTATCAACAGTTATTCTGAATGGAATTTCTCTTTGTATCTCTTGCTGTTGGGTTTTGTTGGTGATGTATAAAAATGCTGAGGATTTATGGGGATTTATTTTGTAGCCAGCTACTTTGCTAAAATTATGAATTATTTCCAATAGCTTTTTGGTAGAATCTCTGGGGTTCTCTAGGTATACCATCATATCATCTGCAAAGAGTGATAGTTTGGTTTCCTCATTGCCTACTCTAATTCCTTTAATATCTTTCTCGACTCTTATTGCCGAGGCTAGTGTTTCTAATACGATATTAAATAATAATGGTGATAGTGGGCAACCTTGCTTCACTCCAGATCTTACTGGGAAAGGTTCCAGTTTTTCCCCATTGCATATGATGCTTACTAATGGTTTTAACTATATGCTCCTGACTATTTTAAGGAAAAGTCCATTTATTCCTATGCTCTCAAGTGTTTTTATTAGGAATGGATGTTGGATTTTATCAAATGCTTTTTCTGCATCTATTGAGATGATCATGTGGTTTTTGTTTGTTTGGTTATTGATATAGTCAATTATGCTAATAGTTTTCCTAATATTGAACCAGCCCTGCATTCCTGGTATAAATCCTACTTGGTCATAGTGTATTATCCTGGTGACGATTTTCTGTAATCTTTTTGCTAATATTTTATTTAAGATTTTAGCATCAATATTCATTAGGGAGATTGGTCTATAATTTTCTTTCTCTGTTTTCAGCCTACCTGGTTTAGGTATCAGTACCATGTCTGTGTCATAAAAGGAGTTTGGTAGGACTCCTTCAATCCCTATTTTTTCAAATAGTTTATATAACATTGGAGTTAATTGTTCTTTAAATGTTTGGTAGAATTCACATGTAAATCTATCTGGTCCTGGGGATTTTTTCTTAGGGAGTTGATTGATAGTTTGTTCTATTTCTTTTTCTGAGATGGGACTGTTTAGGATATTTACTTCTTCCTCTGTTAGTTTGGGCAAGCTGTATTTTTGGAGGTATTTTTCTATTTCATTTAAGTTGTCGAATTTATTGGCATAAAGTTGGGCAAAGTAACTCCTAATTATTGCTCTAATTTCCTCTTCGTTAGTGGTGAGTTCTCCCTTTTCATTTTTAAGACTAACAATTTGATTTTCCTCTTTCCTTTTTTTAATCAGATTTACTAAGGGTTTGTCTATTTTGTTGTTTTTTTTCATAGAACCAACTCTTAGTTTTATTAATCAATTCAATAGTTTTTTTACTTTCAATTTTATTGATCTCACCTTTTATTTTTAGAATTTCAAGTTTAGTGTTTGACTGGGGGTTTTTAATTTGTTCCTTTTCTAGCATTTTTAATTGCAAACCCAATTCATTGACCTTCTCTTTCTCTATTTTATACAAATAGGCCTCTAGAGATATGAAATTTCCCCTTCATTCACAATCATTTTAGCAAACTTCTCTAATACAGGTGTGCAAGGTTCAAAAACTTCATTAATATCAATATTCTTTTAGTATTAAAGAGTCATGAATTGTATGCTTCTCATTCATTGACTGAGCTATCATTTTTTGTGCGTATGTGGATGTAAAACTAGAGAGATACATGCTTGTATCTCTATGAATAATAAACTACTTTATGCCTGGTCCTTTGAGTACTTGTACTTTTTCTTGATTCTATATCTATCTCCTGATACCTACTAATATCTGTCAGAGGATGAGAAGAAAATGAAATTCTATAATGCCCTCCAAATTAAATCAATATATAATTTAATGTCAACTTAAAGGCAAAAGTGAGAATGTAATAAAATATGATTTCAAAAATATGGATAAAAGTAAGAAATGAAAAGGGACAAAGGATATCTTGGATATTATGAATACTTGGCTCAAGAATAGAGTTGGCCAACACTGGACATTGTGATCATTAAGTAAAGGCACAAACAATCAGATTGAAATTAATTATATCTTAATAGATGAGAAACATCTGTTTACTTCTGTAGGAATCGTTTATAAAACAATAGTTTTAGACTTTCAAATTTGTAGAGGAAAGATTGAAGTCAATGTCAAATTAGAAAAGAAAAAGTGAAATCATATGGCAATAAATTAAAATTACTACATTCTGACCTATTTAGACAATTATTGGTGGTAAAAAAAAATGGAAATGGATACAAGCATAGGCACTTACATGGATTATTACCATTTTCTAAGGAAGTTTAACCAATATAAATCAGTTATCACAATGAAGATATTAAAAGAATCTAGAAGCTACTGTAGTAAGCAAACATTTGATCTGTTTACTTAAGAAAGAGACTAAACACTAAAGTCAACAGTGATTTATAGTACTACTAAATTTAGAATTGTCTTTGGTGGAAGGTTGTGAGCTATATTGTTTCATAAGCAACAAAACAGTGAAAGAGAAACACATTTGGAGAAATTTGACAAGAAACTCAAATTCGCCATAACATTCTGGGAGCATTTAAAGATGAAACTAGAACTGAAATAATAAACATATACAAATTTTAATAGATTTGTCATACAACAATATAAATTAGTTTTGCCATCCATCAGTGAGAATGAAACTACTGCATTTAAGCTTTACCCTCACAGCTCCTGATTTTTATTTTGAGAAAATGAAAATGTAGCACAGAAACTGGAACATGAGAAGAATAATTGGAATAATAATGGCAAAGTATACACAGTCAAGTCAACAAGTATTTATTAAATGTCTTGTCATTTGCCATGCACAAAAATATTCAAAAATAGGCCCTGCTTGTAAGAAGTCCACAATCTAATAGTGAATACAAAATGCCAAAACTATACACAAACAAGACATACATGGGAAAAATTAGAGAATCTCAGAAGAAGATTAATGGAAACTGGGAAAAGATTTCTTACAGAAGATGAGGCTTTAGTTGATAAGTAAAGAAAACAAGATAAGGTAGGCAGTCTATCTTCAAAGTCACATAATTTGGAGGGCAGCAACAGGTCAATTTACAAAATATCTGAAAAAGAAAGGACTCTAAAATTTTTTTGGAGATTGAAATAATAAAATTTATTATTACCCCTGTTCTGACTTTATTTTCCTCCCATTCCAGCATTAACATAATAGTTATCTATTTCAACTTTACATTGTACTCTGCTGTTGAATCCCTTCTTCCTTATCCTCTCATCATTATTCTGCTGATCCTCAGACTTTGGTTACTCCTGCCATCTGCTTTCCCCACTCTTGAAAAGAGCTGGAGGAAGTGTTACAACTATGAAAACTGAGCATATTACAAAATTATGTTCCTCAATCTCAACTGACCTATTCCTGTTGTAATACAGTCTTTTCATTCTTTCTTAATAATTTTTGTTACACTTCTCAAAGAAAAATCTCCAGATCTTTCTTCTCTCCTCAGGATTTCTACATTTTTTCTTTCCACCCTAACCCTTAGCAAAGGACCTTAACTTTTTTTTAATTTTAATTTAATTTTATTTAATAATAACTTTGTATTGACAGAATCCATGCCAGGGTAATTTTTTACAACATTATCCCTTGCACTCGCTTATGTTTCGTTTTTTCCCCTCCCTCCCTCCACCCCCCCCCAAGATGGCAAGCAGAAAGGACCTTAACTTTTAAATTTTTCAGACTATTTGACATGAACTACCTCTTCTCCCATTATCTTATTGTCAAAACCCCTTGAACTCATCATTCTTTTCTACAGCCTCTGACAAAGAGGCAGCCCTTCACCTTATCCATCTTCTCTAACAAATTGTATACTAAATCATCCTATGATATCTCTCTCTCTCTCTTTCTTTCTTTCTCTCTCCTCTTTCTCTTTCTCTTCTCCAACTCTTTCTATCAATTAGTTCCTTCCTTACTACCTTAAAACATACCCAAGTCTTTACCATTCCTCCCCCCCAAAAAACTTCACTAAAGACCCTTCTCTAACTATACATCCTGTACTTCTTTTTCCTTTCTCAGCCAAACTCCTTTTTAAAAGTCACCCTCATTCAGTCACACCTTTCTCTTATTTCACTCAACACTTTCCATTCTGACTTGTCACCTCATGAATCAATGAAATGGAAGCCCCCCTCCAAAGTTCCTAATTATCTATGATTTCTAAATCATATGATCTTCTCAGTTGTAATTATTATGGATCTACCTACTACATTTGATACTGTTGAATATACAACAGTGTATTACAAATGATAGGTGGATCTACATGGATATTCTCTCCTCTCTCTTCCTTTATACTCTTTCTCTTGGTGACCTCATCATTTTCCAGGGGTTTAACCATCATTTATGTTAAAATAACTTCAAAATTTATGTATTTAGTTTTGATCTTTCCCCTGAGTTTCAGTACTGTATCAACAATTACCTATTAAACATTGCAAACAGAACTCCTAGAAACATGTTCTAACATATACAAAACTGAACTCAGCAACTTTCTGTTATATATCCTATCTTCTTCCAAACTTTCCTATTTCTTCTGAAGGCACCAGTATTATGTCAGTCTCTCATGTTTGAAACACTTTTCTTTAACTCCATGTATCAATTAATTATATTTTGCCTTTTCTACGTTCACAATATTTCTTATTTAATCCTGTCTCTCTACTCACACAATTGCTACCTTAATTCAGGGCTTCATCATCTCTCACTTGCAATAGTCTCCTAATTGGTGTCAGTAGCCTTTTTGACTACTGAATTAAATGTATTTTTATAGTTAATAAACTATGAATGCATTGGGATTTTGTATTTATATTGTGTCTTGTGTCTGACTCTTTGTGACCCTTTTGGGATTTTCTTGGCAAAGATATCAGAATGGTTTGCATTTCTCCAGCTCATTTTATATATGAGAAAACTGGGGCAAATGATTAAGTGACTTGCCCAGGATTGCATAACTAGTAAGTGTCTGAAGTTATATTTAATTCAGGTCTTCTTGATTCCATGGCCCAGTGCTCTATCTACTGGACTTCTTAACTAGATATATTTATATGCATATACACACATGGACACATATTTGTTATATGTGTATGCATGTGCATATGTTTATAACCTTTAAGAAACTAAACAGTGTTATTGATTGACTCCAAACTTATCCCTGGAACAAAGGTCTGTCTTTTAAACACATAATTATTTCAATGATGCTATATGGCTATAAGGAGTAAATTTCCAGGGATACCAGATAATTTTAGGCCACACAAAAAACTGTTAAGGGACAAATGACAAGATTAATAAGTTATAGCATATCATTAATGAAAAACTGCATAAGAGAAGCACCAAAAGATATATGTCAAGGATCTATAATTTTATTGGTGTAGGAAATCCTTTGATCTGGCACAGATCACAATCCATCTGTCATTTGTAGTACAAAAGAATTGTCTGAGGCTCTGAGAATTTAAGTAAAAGTTAAATGTCAGGCACAGAATTTGAACCTAGTTTTTAGTTCCAAGTTCAACATTATGTTAGTTAGCATGCTACCTATGGCCTAATGAAATTATTAAGTAAGTATATGAACACCAGGAAAAAAAAAAGTGATTACTCTAGTGGTCACTAAAGAGTAAAGAATAGAAAATCCATGCTCTACATTAGTATGATGATCATGTCAGATCTAAAGGAAAACTACCAGCCCATTAGGCAGATACCTTGTGGAGGACTTTGAGGAGGACATCAAGAAAAGCCACACAAGGTGAGAAGGCATAAATAGGTTATATTGCAGTGAGCGCCCATATCAGCGAAATGACAGTCTTCAAAATAGTTCATAGGCAATGTATAATGAACTGAATCCAGAAGCTATATCGTGGACCCTTTTGATAGTTTCATCAGAGAGGCTAATATTCAATACTGAGAAATAGGCAGGGGCTCTTTCTCATTTCAACCATAAAAAAGATCTCTTTGCTGAAACACAATGAACAATGACTACCTGTAAAATGTCTGAGGTCCATTCCCTTTATTAATAGATAGCCAATTTTATAATAGTTGATTCTCTTGATATGACAAGAGAATTAAAAGACTTTCTTCCTTCCCCATAAAATTTTGAATAAATAAATTACTACCATTTCCCAATTTTTTTCATAGATACCTTTGAATCTTTACATCTTTACAAATGAATTTGTTTTCTCTTTTTTATAATTAACCATTATAATTAATTTTCAGGTCAGCAAGTTGTTCAAGGGAAAAAAAAAAGATGAGACAGCAATATTGACTCCATTCCTCAGTTCAAAAAATTTAGGTAATGTCTGTCCAAGATAATCCACAAAACAATATTTTTGCTTTATGCATTTTTTTCTTTTTTTTGCCCACTTCTCTTCCTAGCCGAGAACCATGTGCTTGATACAACAGGAGGCCTCATCTTCTTTCCTTTTAGTCTGGGCACTGATTATCAAGCAGACTGTGTTGTGCTGCTTGAACTCCTGTCCAAATTCCCCTGCAGTCAATTCAGGGTATAACTGAAAGGCTATGTTAAAAGAGCACCAACCTTCAAAGTCTTATGTAGAAAATATTCATTTTCTCACTTGGTGATTGAAGTCAGAGATGTCTTACTGTCAGAATTCTCAAATGTCACTTCTTCTGTGACAGAACCGAGGTGTAGGAAGTGTGTGAAACTTTCTTCTTAAAAGCACTTCAAGTGAATACTTAGTGGCAATTCAAGGCGCCAGGTTGAGAAATGAAAGCTACTAAGCCTCGTGGATAAAAACAAGAGATCTAGGATCCCACACTTGTTGGTTTCCATAATGATATTGTCTCAATGTAATGCAGTGTTCATGATTTCATTTCGCAGACATAGCCACGGTAACTGGGATTCCAGTTCTATTAAAAAGCAATTTTCAAATGTTTTGATTATCCTATAGGAACATGTTTTGGGATCTGGAAGGAAATTTAGAATTCATGTGGTTCAGTTTTCTTTAGTTTACATAAGAGGAAATTGAAATCAATTACACACTCTCCATAAACTATATTGTATTGTGGAAATACTAATAAATTATGGTGTACCAGGTAGGAAACTACAAGTAGGAGGAGAAAGGTGACTGGGCTTCTAAAACTGACTCTGTCATTATTTGGGTATGTGGATTTGGCTAAGTCATTTAATTTTTTTTTTTTTTTTTAGTCCCTACTATGTGTCAGGCACTCTTGCTAAATGCTGGAGATACAGAGAAAAGCAAAAGACACTTCCTGCCCTCAAGGAGTTCATAGTTCCATGGGGAAGACAAGCAAACAAGTATATCCAAACAAGCTATAGAAGTAAACCAGAGATAATTAATAGAGGGAAATGACTGAAATTAAGAGAGATTAGGAGGTCCTTCCTGTAAAAAGTGGGATTTTTAACTGAGACCTGAAGGAAATCAGGAAGCAGATATAAGGAGTCAGAACATTCCAGTGGGAGATGACCAGTAAAATTGTCTATTCAGGAAACTGAGTGTCTTGTGCAAAGCACAGCAAGATGGCCAGTGTGATTAGATAGAATACATGTAAGAGGCAAGGTGTAAGAGGAATAGAAAGGTGGGGAAAAAAGTGTAAGTCATTTAATCTTAATGAATCTCAGTTTCCTTACTTGTAAAATGACAAGATGATTTCCTAAGGTCCCACCTAACCCTGAAGTTCAATGATTCTATATTCCAAATTTACCCAGTTCCCAAGCAATCCTGTTCCCTCAACGTCTTCTCTTCCCCAGGCTGAAAAAATCCCCATTTCTTCAGCACGTGATGTCTCTTGAAATCTTTTCAACATTCTAGCCTTTCTGTCCTCTGTAATAACTTGACCATTTCCTCATTGAAATGTGGAATTGAAAATCAAACAACATATGAACACTGTAGTAGTATAGAAAATGGGGTTTTCGGGTAAAAAAGGGCATCTGAGGACATGGATCATCATGAGTTTTACACAGATAAAACAATTGCTAGCATCATACAAAGAGGCTGGATCTATGATTTCTGGTATAGGGAACTCCAGGTTAAGGAAACTCTTTACAATTCAAATTTGGTACCTTTTCTGATACTTAGAGAAATTATTTGTCCATTCTCAAAAGAGGACCATGACATGCAAGTGAATTGGAATTAAGTGAGGGAAGGCTGTGTAAAATCATCTGCCTCACTTTCCCCTGCAGAACCATCTAAGACCAGTGGCCAGATACAGATCAGGATGATTGGAGGTAGCCCTGAATGCAATGGGAGACCTTGGCCTTTTTTAAGCTAAAATCTTCCATAGGTCCTTAAGAAAGAAATCTAGCCAGTAAACTCTGAGTTATCTTGAAGGTGTTTAATGAGCCAAAAAAAGGGAAAAAATGCTTTGAAAAACATCTGTAGGTAAACATATGATACCCTATGTAGACAGAGGAAGAGAAGGGAAGGGAAAGGAAGGGAAAGGAAGGGAAGGAAAGGGAAGGAAGGAAGGAAGGAAGGAAGGAAGGAAGAAAGGAAGGAAGGAAGGAAGGAAGGAACTAAAGAATGATGCAAGGAGTTTTCTAACTGACCAATTGCAGTTTATGGGCCAACTTTATTCACAGAGATTGTTTGTTCTTCATTCTCAGAAAGGACCATGATATCATGGAGGTGATGCCATGACAGGCAAATGAATTGGATTTAAGTGAGAGAGAACTGTATAAAGTCATCTGCTTCACTTTCCCATATAGAATCATTTGGGTCCAGTGGACTCCAGGATAATTGGTGATATCCCTGGATGCAATAGGAAACCAAGAGACCAAGGCTTTTTAAGCTAAGGTCTTTAACAGGTGTCTGCTACTTACAGTCTTAGAGAATACCTTAGAGTAGAGTACTAAAAGTTAAACCTGTGCCTTCCTTGTCTAGAGTCACAGAACTTATATTCACTAAAGATAGGACTTGAATCTTCTCAAGTCTTCTGGCTCGCTCTCTAAATCCATTGCTATCCTGTGATCTTCATTTCATTCACAAAATTAATAAGCATGCTATTCATATTTTTGTCTTAGTCACCAATAAAAATATATTCACTTCAGTTTATTTCTAAAAGCATTTATTAAAGAGCAGCCTGATAGCATAATAGATAGAGTACTAGCCCTGGAATCAGGAGGATCTGAGTTCAAATCCATTGCCAAACACTTAACACTTACTAGCTATTTAACACTTACTAGCTATTTAACCCTGAGCAAGTCATTTAACCTCAATTGCCTAGCAAAAAAAGGGAGGGATAAATAGATAAAAGTATTTATCAAGTAAGTACTTTATCATTCAGTAATTTCAGTCATATCTGACTCTGTGAACCCATTTGGATTTTCTTGGCAAAGATACTAGAGTGGTTTGTCATCTTCTCCAGCTCATTTTACAGATGAGGAAACTGAGGCAAACAAGATTAATTGGCTTGTCCATGTCCACACAGCTAATTTCTGAGTTCAGAAATGAACTCAAGGCACAGTGCTCAAACCATTGAGCCACCTAACTTTTCTCAAGCACTTACTGTGTGCAAAACACTGGGAATTTGGAATATAAAGATAAAATTAAAAAGCCTTTGATCTCCATAATTACATTTTATTGGAGATATATGTCAAGATCTATATAAAATTATTTTAGAGGTTGGAGGTATTAGGAAAATAAACTACTAACATTCTGCTATATGTCTAAATCCAAAATACATTAATACACATAACTCCACATTCTCTGGGTTTACTAGCTCAAATCAACAAGCATTTGTTAAATGTCTACTATGTGCCAGGCACTGTGGTAAGCATTCAGATAATGGCAAAACCAGCTCTTCTCCTTAAAGAGCTCATAATCTAGCCCAGTAGTTCTCAAACTTTTGAGGATCCATCCAAAAGCTTTTTGTTTGTTACATTTGTAGTTATTTACCATATTTGAAATAAAAACTAATTTTGAATTTGTAGACCTTATGAAAGGGTTTAAGAGACTCCCAGGATTCTTTGGACCACACTTTGAGAACAACTGATCTAATAAAGGAAGGAAACATGCCAAAGACTATGTCCAAACAAGATATATACAGGATAATTGGTAGGTGATCTGAGGTACTAGTATTCAGGGGGATCAGGATCAGGAAAGGCTTCTTATAGACAGTAGAAGTTTAATTTAGACCTGAAGGAAGCCAGGAGGAAGAAATGAGGAATGAAAGAATCCCTGGCATGTGGAACAATTTGTGAAAGTGCAATCAGGAAATAGAGAGTCATATGCAAGGAAACAATTGTCACTGGATCATAGACTGAAAGCTAATTAAGGTATAATGATACTGGAAAGGTAAGAAGAGTTCAGAATGTGAAGATCTTTAAAAACCAATTTGAGGATTTTCTCGTTGCTCTTGAAGATCATAAAGAACCCCTAGATTTTTAATGAATAAGGGAGTGACATGAACAAACAGGTTTTAGGAATAACTATTCTGAGTGAAGAATGATCTGGAGTGAGAAGAAATTTGAAGTCAAGGCCAACTAGAAGGCAACAACAATAGCCTGGATATGAAGTGTTGAGGGCCTGCCCCAAGGGATGACATTATCAAAAGTCATTCCAAATTTACCTATTTACACAATCGATACATATTTCTCCACATTAGTCCTAGGAATGTGAAGTGTTTATTGTTGTTGAGTTATTTCAATCATGTCCAACTCTCCATGATCTCATTTGGGGTAAACTGGCATCAAATGCTTTTCAGGATCACTGGGAAAAATAGAAACAAACACATTATTAAAGACAATATATACAGGGCATAACTGGCAGGTGATTTGATGTGAAATTCCTGATATGAAAACTTCCTCCACTACTGCAATTTAACAATTTGTATAATGTGGACACTCAGAGAATGCTCTGAGAACTTGAGAATCACCTGGCTTGCCTTTGGTCACATAGCTAGTGTGTCAATGATAGAACTTGGACCTAGGTCCATTTAATTCCAGAGCAGGTCTTATACCCACTATATCACACTGTTTCTTGCAGTATTAAATAATAAAATAAAATAAAGATTCAGAAGTACAAAAATTTGATGGCAGCAGGAAAAGATAACAGGATTGGAGTGATCAAAGAAGATCCATAAAGGAAATAAAACTTTATCTGGTCCTTGGAGGAACTATAGAAGTGAGGTAGAAGAAAGGGCATATGTGTGTGTACGTATGCGTGTGTGTGTGCATGTGCAAGCAAGGTGCTTGTTGCAAGGTTGGGAAATATTGCAAAAATGGAAATATAAGACTCCTTTCTGGCACAATGAGTAGACCATCTTGGCTGAGGTGTTTGCATTTTTCCCTTTTAACTGTGATAAAATCATGTCACTTTAGGGAGGGATGCCCAATGACAATACTTGGCAACATTGGCCATGATAATTGTACTGCCCTCAGACTCCATGAGAGAGGAAGGAGTCACTCACGTTTTCTTCACTGAGCCTTTCTCTCCCTTCACAAGGTACCAAAAAATGTTTATTTTATTTTCAGTTACATTCCCCTCTTACTTTCTACTTTTCACCTTCTAGACCACTTTCTCCAGGTTCCCCATGAGAAATGAATTGTACATTCACTTAGGCTCACTTTTCATAGGGACAGATACATGGATACCCTGCAACACAACAGTATGATTACATTGTGAAAAGGAGTGGTTCAGTGAAAGGATTGGCTACAGAAACCAGAATTCTTTATAGATACACTGTTAAAAGTTGGATTTCCCCCCTGAAGTTTCAAGGTTAAATTAGCCAGTTTTAATCCAAGAGTATTACAGACCTCTACCTCCCCTTTGCTCCTTTGGCCTATTTTGACCAACAAATACCATTTTCCTATACTTTTTTTCCCACTTGCAAAATATCATAGGCTGGATATTATGCATTCCCAACCTGTCAGCTTTGGCTGCATTACAGAGTGCTCAATTATGCTCTAATCGAATAGCTGCCCAATGCAGGCCACATAATGACTTCCTGATTATCTGCCTTTAAATGATGAATGAAATGAATATGTAACATTCTGTTCAAATATAGCATACTTAGCATGCCAAATGGAAGCTGGTTTTGTGCTCCTCTCCCTGAAAAACATATATTTTATTGTAATTTGGTCCAACAGTTGTTCGTAGCTTGTTTTCTTGTCATCAAGATAAACATTGAATGAGCTATCTAGGAGAATATTAGTGTTCATTTTTGCTTTCCAACAGATGCTAAAGGTGTTAAACATTGTTTAGACTGCTTAGGTTCCTCTCTTTACATCACCCTGTTGATTAAAAAAAAAAGGTCAGATTTATATGAATAGTTCTTGTTGAGTTTATTCCAATACACATTGGCAAGACAGCAAGTCTCTTATGAGTAATGTATTGCAAAGACAACAACATTAAGGTTTGAATAAATTATTTATTGGCAAAAGGGCTATATTTTTTTAAACAGTAATTCACAATATTAGCACCAAATGATGAGGACAGGATTTGAAAACTCTAATGCTGTCCTTAGCATTTCTAGGCCTAAGCATGCTAGGTCTGTTAACTTTGTTATTTTCCCACATGATATTTTTTCTCCAGTGACATCATTTCTAAAAGCATATTGAAGGACTATTAGACAATATAATCTTCAAAAACATAATTATCACTTAAAAATATACAAGATACCTTTTCAAATTATACTACTATTTAGTTAAATAGGCACTCTTTACTGGATAAATTGATATCTGTGAAATAAGGTAGTTTCAACATTATTTAGTGAGAGTCACCATCTCAATGGTCTTTCACCTAACATACACACACACACACACACACACACACACACACACACACACATACTACCACTGCCACCACAATCACCACCCTTATTCCTAACAAGAATAATACTCTCATGTATAGTCTTACTTACTACTCTCATTTTACCTTTTAATTTATTAAATTGTATTAATTTGCTAAATTATGTCATCAAACTCATTACTAATTAATATAATTTAATTTTTCATTATCACTGTATGAGTTCCTTGTTCTATATTCTTTTATAAGTCTATATTCTCTTTATCCTTTTTGATCCCGATTCCATTTCTTTTCAATCTTCTATTCAAATTAATATAATAGGAAAAAAAATGGACTTTTGAAACAGAGAATTTGGGTCTAAATCTGGTCTCGGATGTTAACTGTGTGACTAAGGAAGTCTTTGAACTGCCCTTGGCTTCTGTTTGTTCATCTTTAAAATTACTAGCCTGGACTAGATGATTTTTCCAGCTTCACATCTATGATTCTATTTCTTGTGTGGTAAACTGGTAATAGTGAACAGGAATTGTAAGGAGAGGAAGGCAGATAGACAGCACTGAAAATATTACACAATTTGTCACATCCATCTTAATCGAGAGTTCAGGTTTGGAGTTAAGAAAATCTGAATCCAAATCTTGCTTTTGATACTTATTACTTGTGTAACTATCTATGTCACAGTCTTTGAGACTGTTTCCTTATCTGTAAATGAACAAAACAATACCTCTAGTTTTTAGTTCACAGAATTGCTATCAAACTTACTTGTTTGCTTGGAAATCTGTACAATGCTATATAACATGTAGTCTTTAGCATGATGGAGATTTTATGAGGTATAAATTTCTGTGATTTTAAGAATTATACTCTTTTATTTCTTGATAAAGAAAGTTGAATAGATCCTACTTAGGCAGTTGCTTTTTATTCATTAATGCTTTTCCCCCCTTCGTTGGTCCAAAGAATTCCTTTTAAAAATAATTATATTTCTTTATTTTTATCTCTCACAGTGAAGAATTTGAATGATGAAAGATAAGTAAAAGATATAGAAGGAAACAGAGAAAACTTCTTTACTTGTTTTCTTAACTCTAGATTTTTCAGTAGCCCTTAGGATCTAGATTGCATTCAATTATGCAGTTTCAAAGCCTTAGGTCTTGTTTCTCTAGCTAGTATCCTCATGATGTCTTTTTATTTAATTAAAGTTTGTTTTTTGTTTTTCCTAAAACATATGCATGAACAATTCTTCAACATTAGCCCTTGCAAAACTCTGCTTTCCAATTTTTCCCCCTTCCCTCATGCTCTTCCCTAGGTGGCAAGTAGTCCAATATATGTTAAGCATGATAGAAATATATGTCAAATCCAATATATATACACATATTTATACAATTATCATGCTCTACAAGAGAAAAAGTGAAGCAAAATAAAATGCAAGCAAACAACAACAAAAAGTGAAATTCTATATTGTGGTCCACACTCAGTTTCCCCAATTCTCTCTCTGGTTCTCTTCATCACTGAACAATTGGAACTGTTTGAACCATCTCATTGTTGAAGAGAGCCATGCCCATCAGAACTGATCATTGTATAATCTTGTTGTTACTGTGTGTAATGATCTCCTGTTTCTACTTATTTCACTTAATGTCAGTCTCGCCAGGCCTATTTGAAATCATCCTCTTGGTAGTTTCTTACAGAATAATAATATTCCATAACATTCAAGTACCATAATTTATTTGGCCATTCTCCAATTGATGGGCATCTATTCAATTGCTAGGTTTATTTTGCCACTACGAAAAGGGCTACCACAAACATTTTTGCATATGTGGGCCCCTTTCTCTCCTTTAGGATCTCTTTGGGACATAATCCCAGTAGAAACACTGCTGGATCAAAGGGTATGCACTATTTGATAATTTTTTGAGCATAGTTTCAAATTGCTCTCCAGAATGGTTGATCAGTTCAGAGTTCCACTAACAATGTAGTAATGTCCCAGTTTTCCCGCATCCCCTCCAACATTAGTCATTATGTTTTCCTGTCATCTTAGCCAATCTGAGAGATGTGTAATGATATCTCAGAATTGTCTTATTATGCATTTCTCTGATCAATAGTGATTTAGAGCACCTTTTCATATGACTAGAAATACTTTCAATTTCTTCATCCAAAAATTGTCTATTCATATAGTTTGACCATTTATCAATTGGAGAATGGCTTGAATTCTTATAAATTTGAGTCAATTCTCTATATATTTTAGAAATGAGGCCTTTATCAAAACCTTTGAATGTAAAAATGTTTCCCCAGTTTATTGCTTCCTTTCTAATCTTGTCTGCATTAGTTTTGTTTGTACAACATCTTTTTAACTTGATATAATCAAAATTATCTATTTTGTGATCAATAATGATCTCCAGTTCTTCTTTGGTCACAAATTCCTTCCTCCTCCACAAATCTGAAAGGTAAACTATCCTGTGTTCTTCTAATTTGTTTATAATATGATTCTTTATGTCTAGATAATGAACCCATTTCAAATCTTATCTTGGTATACAGTATTAGGTGTGGGTCAATACCTAATTTCTGCCATACTAGTTTCCAATTTTTCTAGCAGTTTTTGTCAAATAGTGAGTTTTTATCCCAAAAGTTGGGGTCTTTGGGTTTGTCAAACACTAGGGTGCTATAGTTATTGACTATTTTGTCCTGTCAACCTAACCTATTCCGCTGATTGAATCCTCATGATGTCGATACCCAGATCCTCAGATTCTTTTTTCACATTGTCTAAATGCCCTTTGGATTGTTCCCTCAATCCCAATTCTTTCAAGTAGCCATTCTATTGAATAAATCATTTTTGTAAAAGAAAGTAGAGGAAGAAGAGGAAAGTTCTGCAAAACTTATCAATATATTCAACAAAGTCTAATAATATATGCAATGTTTCATATCCTTGGACCTTGCAACTATGAAAAGGGGTGAAGTGAAAGTGAATTCTCATATTTTCCCTTTGAGTCCATGCTTGTTTTTTATAATTTTACAATATTTATATTTTATTATTTTTTTGTTTTTTCTTTTTATCAGTGTTCTGATGTATAGCTTGTTTTTTTATCTCAATTCATGTAAATCTTTCCTATTTCTCCATATTCAGCATTTCTTGCAACACAGATTACTATTTCATTACATATGTGTCCTACAATGTGTTTAGTCATTCACCAATCTGTGAGTATCTGCATTTTCATCTTTGCTGACACAGAAAGTGCTGCTATATATATTTTTTGTATATGGAGACCTTCTTTGTATTATTAACCTTCCCAGATATAAATGTAATAGTGGAATCTCTGGGTAAAAAGGTATGGATATGTAAGTCACTTTATTTGCATGATAACAAGTTTTTTTCCAAAATTATTGTACTAATCTATAATACACCAACAATGCAATGATACACCTATGTTCCCACAACCTCTTCAACATTAACTATTCCTAAAATAAGGAGACTTTCAAGCCAGGTAGTAGGCAAGAGATGTAACTTACAGTTGAACCAAAAAGTCAACTTTGGATTATGCATACACTTAGATCTGGTTTTGAATTTACCTATGCTGATGTCCCAGGAAACCAATAGCAGAAAAAAACATGTTTCTGGTAAATTAAGTCCTAACTCACATATTTTAAATTTTCTAATTATCTTGCATAGTTTCTAAGCTGATTAGATAACAAGACTACATGTGACATTTTTAAAGAGATGTCTTCTTTTCCTTGAGCTAGAGATTAAGGCTTAGCTCTTCTTAGCTCTTCTACTTAAATTACCCTATAGGATCTATGAACAATAGTTGTCTTCTTTATTTACACACACACATATATATGAGCAGCTCTACAATTTTCTTTAGGATTCAAAAATCTTTGGATATAACTGGAATTAGATGGAAGAAGAAAGAAGCCATAAGATTCAGAAGAATTAGACAATATCAAAAAATACTGGAGAGCAGTGAAAGAAAGAAAAAATGAGACCTAAAAAGAAAAGGATTGGTATCTGGAAAATTATGGAAATGTGTCTTTATTTTCAGAGTTCCTTCTCCTCCTCTTGATTTTTCTGTTACTCTTAATGACTCTCTATTTTCCTCAGATATCCATGTTTAAAACTAGTTACCTTCAAATCTCATTCTCCTTTGCTGATCACATCCAGTCATCACTCTTTTTAATTCTAATTCTATACTAACTCTTATGTATATCTTCTTTGCCTACAATCTAGTTCAGGCTTTGGACAGCTGCAATTGTCTCCTAACTGCCTTTTCTGCCTATCATCTCCTTATTTCAAATCCATTTAATACATAGCTGCTTGATTAATGTTCCTAATCAATAAGTTTGATCACATTACTCCTTTCTTCTAGTAATTCCAATAACTCCATGTTGTCTAACAAATAAAATTTATTTTCCTTAGCCTGGAATTTCTTCATGCTCTGATCCAACTTTCCCTTTTCTATCTTTATTTCCCATTCATCTTTCTTAGTTATCCTATGCTACTAGCATTGTATCCCTTAATATATCCTGTGTTCTTCTGTCTTCATGTTTTTACTCTTAACATTGTATATATCTGGTAAATATTCCCTCCCACCATCTGCAGGTTAAAATTCTGCACACATAACGCTTTGATGCCAAACTTAAGTAAACCTCTTCCATAAATCCTGACCCGAAAGTAATGACTACATGCTCACAGGAATTCATATGCCTTCTCTGAACATATTACATTTTAGTTTCTATTAATTGATATCCTTATATATTTTGTGTTTTCTGCATGAGATTATAAACTCTTAGAAGATAGAAATTTCTCTATTATATATTTTTTGACATCCCTTCACATCCTTCTCTAAGTTCTCAAAGGTGTTTTATATATACACAAATACACACAGGTTAAAGGACATATGCATATATTTTATATCCTGTATATAATTTACACATATACATATACACATATATTAAAGGGCAAAGAATACTGGAGATCTTAGAGACAAATACAGCTTGTTTCTGGTTCATGTGCAGAGCTTACAAAGATGTCCGTGTGGTTCATAAATCAGAGCATTTTTTTTCCCCCAGGTTCCATGTGTAGTGCTGGGTGTTCCCTATTTTGCATATAGAATGCCCAGAAAGCTACTCCATCTTCAAGATATTTAATAAGTCTGTATCCATTCAACAAAACTATAGCTCTTAAATCCATACTGATATATTTTCCTCTTACTAATAAGTGATATGACACAATTAGTTCAAAACAATGGCAATTAATGAAATCAGATAGAAAGAAAACTATATATCAATAGAAAATTCCACTATATAAACTGAGATTGTACTAAACCCAAAATACATACACTATTGGTAGAAACAATGATATCATGTAAGGAACTTTCAGGAGGTATGTATACATAGTGAAAATGTGACTAAGATGCATATATCAAAAGGCATCTCGCACCTCCATCATTTCTGGGGTCTCTAATGTCTTCTATTTGCATCATAATACTTCTTCCACTGGGCTTTATCTCCACCAGTTTCCCATAGCAAATAGTCTTCGAAAATGTGTATATTTAGACAGAAATATGTGTAACATATAGTGAGTGTAGCATATGCTGATTTCTTTTGGGCGCTGCTCTGCTAATCTCATGATCAGTGCTAAGCAATTGTTTAATGATTGCTGTCACATGTTATTGGAAAGCTTCATGTAAAGCTTCTCTACACTTCTAGTTTCTGTGTTCATCTGGATTCCCTAGCTGAGGTGATACCTGTTGCTTATAAACCTATTCCAAAAGGTTTAAATTTCAACTCTTTTAGAGGGAGATGTTGTGCTTTCATATACCCAGTATCAAATTAGGAAAAAAACCTCAAGTGTAAAAAAAATTTATATTGGTCCCCAGAGCAGAAAATGTATGTGAGTGAGTTTGTGTGTGTAAATATATATATATATATATATGTAAGCACATGTGTTCACATCTGTGTGTGTTTGTCAAGAGTCTCCAACTCCAAAGGCCAAGCTCTTTTGAAACATATTAGTCATGTAGGTCAGTGAAAATTGCAAGTATTTAAAATGTCTTTTAAACTCACTATAACCAGGGTTGAATTCCAGCCTTTTGTTCTAAATATCCAACTTAGAATTAGAAATTCCTAAAATACTATGCAAATGAAAGGGGGGCATATGGGACATAAAAACAATAGCCTTTACTGGGATTCATTCTGAGCTATCATTCTATATTTCACATTCCTGCATTTATTCTGTATTTATGACCAGCATAAACTTCTAGATTTGGGCATGTATTATTTCTTCCTCCTACTCCCAATCTCGGAGAAAAAGAAACAACTTAGGGCAGTAGCCTTCAGATGAAGGGTGCAAAACCGAAAAAAAAAAAAAAAATCTGAGTCTCATTTTTATCTACAACATAAGGGAGAACTTATAATGAGTCTGCCACAGATTCAGCTAAAGCTGCATATATGGGAAGTAGGAGATTTCTCCCATTCTCATCAGGTCCCAAACATAATAGAATAAGATATGATTCTCAAAGGTTTTGCAATATCTAGTGGCTATTATTTATTACCATAAAATAATGTAATAGAGCCCCTTTTTTTGGAATCAAAAAGATCTGGATTTAGATCCCATTTCAAAATTTCCTGGCATGTAATCTTACACAAGTTATTTATAATCTCTATAAACTTTATTTTCCTCACCTAAAAAGTAATGATAGCAGATACTCTAAAGTATCATTTTAATGATAAAATGAGATTTTATATATATATATACACACACACACATAAAAAAATGCTTCACTGATTCTAGGCAAGATGTAACTATAAGCTAAATATATTGTTGTATTAAAGGATTGGTTGCTAGAAATCTCTCAAATAGAACTAAAGATTTAAGAAACAAAAATATTTTCAGAAAATAAACAAATACAGAAAATAAAAATTTTGATTAGTATGGAAAATTAAAAAGAATATATAAAAGTTTTAGTATAAAGTTTAACTCTAAGTAGATAGGCTAGGAGATGAATTCAGTATATGAATCACCATTTCTTGGAAGAAAACTCAGGAAGATTATATATTTTAATATCTGTAAAGGAAGTGATTCAATGTCCTAAAATATTACGTGAAATAGAATAGGGTAAAATATAAAGGGGGGAAATTGGTAGAACATACCTCTGTTATGACTTCCATATTTGTTTGTTGATAGAGAATAAACCTCATTCTCTAAAATTATCTCTGTCAATAGACATTGAGAAAATACAGTAATTTGGCATCTTTCGTCAAATATTCTGAAATTCTTACAAAAATTAGTTCCAAATATTTAGGATGCAATCCAGTTAGGATCTGGCTGAAGTAGATTTGATTTGGGGCTCCATTATTAAGTTTGCTTTGTAATCATTTACGTTCTTGATGTTTTAAAATTACACCTGTAAGGGAATATGGAAAAAAGCTTCAACAATTGTTCCCACTACAATGCCCATCAGAGAACACATACTTGTGAGAAGTACTCTGAATGTTCCCAGTGTGGGAAAAGCTTCAGTAAGAGTTCTGCCCTTACTAGACATCAGGGAGTTCGTATGAGAAAAAAGTTTCTGACTTATTCAAGGCTTAACGTAATTGAAAAAAATATCATAAATATTTTATGCTTGGGAGAAAGGATGAGAGAGAATTCTTAAATCACAGTTGACTAACAGGTGCTTGTTAAGGTTTTCTTAACATTCTCGCTGAAGCTGATCCATATCCTAAGCATTATCTCTGGTTGACTTTGTACAATTGAGGAATAGAATCAAGAAACCTAAATGAGAGTGCTGAGTTTTGCCTTAAATCTGCTCCATTATTACATAGTTTCACAAAGTAATGCAAAGAAATGTGATCCATTTGGCTTTTCTTTCTGTGACTCCACATGCACTTAAAAATGTGCAGACAAACCAACAGAGGTGACAAGTATTTCAGGACTAGTCTGGGTGGGATTTATTTATTTTTTTAATTTAGAAATATGATTCCATCAGTGTATGGAACCTCTAATGTGTAAATTCTTTCTACCAGTACAGAAAAAAAACAAGTTACATTTAACTTAGAGTCTTAGAAATTGCTTAAGCCACTAAAAGGTTGTGACTTGCCCATGGTATCTATGACTTGAATCCAGGTCTTCCCCACTCCAAGACAAGGATATGTGGGATCACATATCTTTCAGGGATACTTACTATTATAGTATATTTCCTCCTTCTGATACAAATATGCATTCAGAATTAAGCCATAGGACCACATGTGCAAAAGTGTTTGTAGCAGCTCTTTTTGTGGTAACAAAGAATTGGAAAATGAGTAGTTGCCCATCAATTGGGGAATAGCTGAATAAACTGTGTTATATGAAAATAATGGAATATTATTGTTTTATATAAAATAATGAACAAGCTAATTTTAGAAAGGCCTAGAAAGATTTACATGAACTGATGCTGAACTGAACAAGCAGAACCAGGAATACATTATACACAATAACAGCAAGGATGTGTGATGATGATCCCTATGAAAGACATGATTCTTCTCAGTGGTTCAGAGATCCAAAGCAATTCCAATAGACTTTGGACAGAAAATATCATCTGCATCCAGAAAAAGAAGTATGGAGATTGAATGTAAATCAACACGTGCTAAGTTCATCTCTTTTTTTTCCTGTTTCTTTTTTTTTTCTCCCATGGTTTTTCTCCTTTGTTCCTTTTTTTTTTCTCCCAATACAATTCGTAAAGCAATGTATATTAAAATAAACAAATAAGTTTTTAATTAATGGCAAAATGCCAAATATATGAGCATTTTGCTAGCAATTAAATGGAAATAGGGTGCCAGTCACTAATATCACTAATGGTTAACACAGACTGGGGAACAACATTAGTTAGAGTTTAAGCTAATGATAGTCAAAACAATATGACTATGTCTGGATACCTTTAAAACAAATCCTGAGAAGGAAATGTAGCAGGACTCACTATGGGAGAGTAAGCCCAGCACACATTTTATTATATAATTTTAGCTTTTTAAAACTTATATTTCATTGATTTTTATTTTATTGTCACTTTCTAATTTGCTACCCCCACCTTCAAGCAACCTTTACTTATAGCAAATAAGTAAAATTAAGCAAAATAAACAATATCATTGTCCATGTTTAAATTTTTTTAAAAAAATATTAAGCAATAGGTAACTAATAATTCAGTTTTAGGTTCTTGAGGATCTTTGGCACTATGTGCTATTGAGTAAAAAAAGGAGATATTCACAACTGCATTGAAGGAATAGTAAAATATCATCAAGAAAGTGTGGTGGAATAGGATCAAGCCAATAGGGAATAACTTGGTCTTAGAACATATGCAATATTTGGTTTTGCCATATTAAAAATTGGAACAAAGTAAAATTTAGTGATCTCTTAATTTGTCTCAATTCTAGCTTTTAAATTAAGAGTATGGCTGTTAGGAATTGGCTTGCTTTTTCTTCCACAAATATTTGTACTGGTTTGCAAACATTACTGTTTCTGATGAAAATAAACATTCCCCCCCATAAATAAATAAAATTATAAACCTGTAAATTGATCTTTTGGCCCAGCAATTACATTTCAGTGGGTTATAACTTTTTGAGTTACCACTTTCATGCCTATTTTGGATTTAAGATTTCAAAGAATATAAACAAATCTTTACTCTAGTTTATCAAAGCACAGGGCTTTCTGATTTATGAAAAACTACCTGGATCACTTTTAGTTTCATGTAAAACAAAAGGGTTGAAAAACATAGGTTCAAAATCTCTTCCAGGTTTAAATCTATGTTACTATAATTATACTTATAGTATGACTGTAACTTTTCTCCCCTAGTCAACTTGACACCAAAGCAGAGTAAATTGCACTGAGGGTGGCCTTCTATAACAGTCCCCTCCTGCTTTTCACTTCCTTTCTTGGGTTTATTACTGCCCTTTTGAGACCTATTTTCCTGTTTAAAGGTATCCTTGATGGTAATTTAAGCCAAATAGAAATATTGGTAAGAATGCCTATATAGTGTAATTTCCCCCAGGTCCAGCATCCCCTAAAGATCAAGTTTAAAGAATAGATGGTTAGAAACCAGTGTTTATTGTACATGAAGTACTGGTCTTGGCAATCAGCCAGTCCATTACTGTCTTTATATATATGAGGAAGCATAAGTCTGCATGAGCATTTTGTCAAAGACCCCTCCTTTTTATTCCAAATTCTTTTCTTCACCCCACAGGCTACATACAGGGACACTACAAATCTCCTGGAATTGTTCATTCTATATTTATTCATTTACTAATAATCTAGTTTTCCTGTAGAGGAAGAACAAAATCAAATAAAATGTTTTTTTTTTAATTTTTTAATATGAAACATTTTGCTCAAGTTAAAATGGCCAATTAATGTGAATCTACATTGTCCATCAAAGTTTCATGTTTTCAGGCACTGTCATCTGGGGCTAGATCTACTGAAATCAATTGGAATCTGAATGTGCTGATCCAAGTCATATTGGCTCCACCTTTTGTGTTCTCAAGCACCAAACTGAAAAGTATACTAGAATATCAGTTCAGGAAATGGGGAAGTAAGGGAGTATATTAACTTGGGTACTCTGGTTTTGTTGCTTTATGTAAATTCACAGCTAATGAAATAATTTTATTTTTAATTAGTTAAGTCCCCTTAAACATTTTGTTGCAAAAAGTTAGACAGTAATTGGTAGTAGTGTTTTCCTAATGCATTCCTAAAAGAATGGAGGAGATTAAAATTGCTTTATGATAATTTCTGCCTTTTCAAAAATAATAGTTCCTGTTTGCTAATTTTTTGCATGTTTGTTTAAGATCTATTTTTTGATGTCAGCCTTCATGACCATCACGTGCTTTTTTACAGAGTAAGCAGCTGATCATCCTTTGTTTTATAGATCTAATTTTTTTTTTTAATTAGAACTTGAATGAAAAAACTGTTACTTAACAGCAGTTACCTTATGTGTACTCAGCTAAATCCTGAAGCTATATAATATATAAAGATTACTTGTAGGTGGACATACTAGCATAGAATTACTAATAGCATTTTGGGACTTTGTTTCAATTTGTTAGCTAACAAACTCCCGAGAAATTTGCTGGTTTCAGAAAAAAGGCAAACCTATCTCCTGCACATCTGGCTGCTACAATCTGTTTTCTCGACCATTCTAGTCAAATTCAAATTTGCCATCCACAATAATTGGTGCCTCTGTTATGTCAGTGTGACAGCTACACACCATGCTAAGCTCCTTAGCATTTCATTTGTATTTTGTAAATGGAAATGTTATGAAAATCCATGGCCTCTTATTCCCCCCCTTTGTATTTAACACTTCGATGTTCCATTTTTAGAAGTATTAATGAATTCACTGTAGCTTCCAAAGTACAAAAATCTAGATATGCCTTTATTGTGTATATATACAAAGACTATTGCCTTTTTACACCCCCCCCCCCTTTGCAAAGGACACTTTCTATAATAGGCAGACAGTGAAATGAATATGACCTGGTTTTGTTTGTGTTCCATTTGTGTTTAGTTAACATTTTTATGACTAAATAAGGACATTCCAAGGTTTCCTAGTGTTTTAGGAACCTATCTTTTTCTACTCTTTTTTTTTTAACAGAAAGAAGCTTCTTTGTAATTGGCTGGAACCATTTTTTATTGAATAGTTTCATCCTATACAGGTTTTGAGAAATATATTTTCAAAATATAGCATGTCAGAAAAATCATAGAAGCTTCATAATCTTCTCTCATCTCACCTCCCAAGACCCACTTGTGTTGCAGTGACCTGCCTATTGTCACTAAACCAGTTAATGGCAAATCTAAGCTCTTTTCCCAGAACTTCAAACTCCCAGTCCCTCTAATGGTCCCAATCAGCCATGCTCATATTGTATATTAGAATATTTGCATGAGAACAGTAGAGATCTATATTTATCCATTTGCCTGGCATTTGAGGTCCAGATCCAAAGGATGGCTACCAGAATGAGGCTATTTATGATCTGAGTTTCTAACCAAAAGATCAGAATACAGAGAGGGGGAGAAGGAGGTTGGAGTAGGGGGGATTCAAATAGAGGGAAAGTTAAGTGTGAGGAAGATAAAGAGCTTCTCAGCTATGATGCAGCTTTCAAGAAGGAAATAATTATTATGAACCAGGAGAAGAAAGAAACAATGACCATCAAATCAGATTATGTCTAAAGGAATTGTTATTAAACCAGTAGATCCTTAGAGCTATTCAGAATAAAGTAGATAGAAGAAAGGAGAAAAGCAGCTGCGGTACAGGAGGTACCTGTGATGGTAGCAATAGCCTTTAGCTTTGTCACATAGGGATAGGAATGTAGGATGGCCTTGTAAAGGATATGTCTCCCAGATGTTTGGTTCTTAGTAGATGAACAAATAGGAATGAATGCAGGGCATTTGTCAGATTGTAAGGCTTCACAGCCATTAAGCTGTTCCAATCAGATTTCTTTAGCTATGGAGAGAAAATTAAGACTGGATTAGGTACCTGAGATCAACAACTTGACAGATCAACAGGGAAAGCTATAATGGGAGAACTGAGTGAAAATAATTGCTTGATGAAAGAATTGTTCTGCTGAAGATATTTTCTCAATTCTAGTCTGTTCAAGAATTTAATTGTTCCTGTTTCTAAGCAGAGTGTTTTGTTCCTAAAGGCAGTTGTGTGTAAGTAGTTAGAGTTCTGGACTTGGAATCAGGTTAAGACCCATATTCAAATCTTGCCTGAGACAAATACTAGTTATGTGACAAAGGTACATAGTATGTCTCAGGTTTAACCTTTTTATTAGTAAAATAGTAATATCAGCACCCATTTCACACAGCTTGTATAAGTATCAAATATGATAATATATGTAAAGTGTTTTTTGCACACTTTAAGGCATTAAGTGCTAGCTATTATTGTTATTACTAAAAGACAAGTTCAACTCTAGCAACTTTAGTTTTTCAAAGAAGAAAATGCAATCTTTGCCCAAATTTCAATGTCTTGGAGTAAAGGGTTAAACATGAGGAACAATTGGAGGAATGAGAAATGTAATTGAGAAGTTTAACTGTCTCCACCCACCCCAGGAATAGCAGGAATGCCATTTGAGGCAGATAATGCATACAGTTCCACTTTCCTTAATTTGAAAGTCTCTGTACTCCATGACTTAGAAACAGGACTAAATTCTGTAAGTTTTAGTTCTGCCCCCCATATCCTACTAATAATGTGTGACTTTTAATAAATTCCTCTTCTCTCTGGGCCTCAGTTTTCTCCTCTGTAAAAATAAAGAGGTTGGATTTAAGAATGCTTCCAATGCTAAAATTTTATGATTCTATTTACAAGGTTTAGAATTTCTACATGCTTACTCTTTTGAGTTGTGAAACTTCCAAGATAAACTCACTACTACATATTACATATATATATATATTTGCTACATATGTATGTTGTAGTAATATACATATTACTACATATGTTTTGTTTTAGAATACAAATATGGATGATGTAATTTTTTTTTAATATATAACTTTTTATTGATAGAACCCATTCCAGGGTAATTTTTTACAGCATTATCCTTTGCATTCACTTCTGTTCCGATTTTTCCCCTCCCTCCCTCCACCCCCTCCCCCAGATGGCAAGCAGTCCTTTATATGTTGAATAGGTTACAGTATATCCTAGATACAATATATGTGTGCAGAACCGAACAGTTTTCTTGTTGCACAGGGAGAATTGAATTCAGAAGGTATAAATAACCCGGGAAGAAAAACAAAAATGCAAGCAGTTTATATTCATTTCCCAGTGATCTTTCTTTGGGTGTAGCTGCGTCTGTCCATCTTTGATCAATTAAAGCTCTCTTAATCGAAGAGATCCACTTCCATCAGAATACATCCTCAAACAGTAGATGATGTAATTTTTAATTTAGGTGAAGACTCTGAACAACAGCAGAATCAATGAGGAAGTTGATAGTGGACTGGTTTGAAACCAGAAATATTCCTAAATTTAAGTGCTCTCTCTAACAAATACAAGGTGCAACCTCAGAGCCAGACATTTAACATTCCTACAAAACTCTATAACTTACAAATTGTTGTTCTGCAGTAGTATAGGGAATATCTATATCAGAATTTCCCTACTCTAATGTAGTCATGGGGCTAGACCCTCACCCTAAACCTCATGAAAAACTATTAAAATACTTTTTATAAATTTAAGCATATATACTTCTTGATTTTAAAAATAATTAAAGAATTATTTTGAGAATTTAATAATTAAGAATTTTTATTCTTTTCCATTCCAAATTTCTCTTTCTCATTTCCCTTTCCTAAAAACTTTTCCTAAAAAACTATCCTTTCTAATAAAGAATAAAAAAGAGAGGGAAGAAAAAGTGATTCAACAAAACTAAGCAATGCTTGCATCAAGACATTATATATGATATTAGATAGTTAGATATTCCAAACTCTGCAAAGGAAGAAGGGAGGAGTACTTTTTTTCTCCATCCTTTGGGGATAAAATTTCATTTCTTTATTTTTTCTGTTTGCATTGTTATAGCCAATGTGCATATTATTTTCCTGATTTTACTTCTTTCACTTTGCATCAGTAAATATATCTTCTCATGCTGCTCAGAATTCTTACCATGCATTGTTTCTGGCAGTGCTTTGATATCCCACTCCATTCATCTAAAACATAAATATATCTGAATGATTTCATATCAATTTCCAGTACAGTGAACTCCTGGACAGTGTCCACACTTGTTTCTTTTATGACTAGCATTGAATTGTGTTGGTAGTTATTTTAATAAGTGGTCATTAATTCAGAATTGGAAATTTGCATTATTTGGACATTGACTTCATAAAGGGTTTGACCTGCAGACCTCTTAAAGCTTGTAGCAGCTTGAAGCCAAAGTCTAAAGCACAAAATGTTATATTAAAGTCCAGGTGTTCAAAGTGTAATATATAGTTCCCCAAAGATTAGAAAATGAATATTTAACCAGATGATTCCTTTTGATTTCCTTCATTTTTTTATTATTCTTGTGAAAATGGTGAGAATGGAAATCATATTGACAGGATTATAATATCTTCTGGTAAATGAAGGTTATAATGCCAACAGGTGTCAAGTTCTTTTGCAGGAGTACCATTTGACAATCTCTGTTGGAGCAATAATGTCTTAAGAGATGACATAGCAGCAATTCACTTCATATCTAAGATTCAGAGAGTTCCTTTCTGATCAGATGGAAGAAGTTTACTGAATTTGTACTGAGTAGTTGATAATTATGGTGAAACTAGTTACATTAATTAGTTTCTGTTTGCAAAAGCCCAGAAAATGAAAAGCATCAGCTATGAAAGCTTTTAAGTACCTAATTATTATTATTTTCCTTTCAAATAAGGAGAGAACTTTCAGAGACGGATCTGATTGTTGGAGTAGCTTGACGTTAATGCCCACTGAAAGAGAACTTCTATACTGCAAGTCTTTTAATAAGATTTACTTGATTAGATAATCCTATTTTTAAGGCCCTATTTCCACAGTCACAGTATTTCCACAGCCTATTTCTCACAGTAAGTGAGGTACTATATGTATTGGGGTTATCTTGACCAGAAGAGAAATCCCTTCATCTTTCATTTGACTTGTGTTTATATGAAATTTTAGATTGGGTGAGAAGGGGCTTATTTTTGAGATCTGATTTCTGTACTTGTCCACTGACTGGTGCTGGTCCTACCTAGTGTCCCTCTATTTTCCACTTTTGCCATCTGATAAAAACAAAACAAAACAAAGCAACCTTGAATGACCCCTATTACCTGCTGAATAAAATTTAGACTTCTCTATTAGCTTGTCTGATTTTTTTAATTCTCTAGTTTTTGATTTATGTTATCCTATAGGCTTCTAAGCCCTCACCAAGGATGATAGGACAAAATCTCTAAATGCTATAGTTGATAGGTCAGGACAGGTTTTTATCATCATGAATTGTGCCTAATGCATTTATCAAGAGCAACTGTAATATACAACATCCCCAAGGAAGAACAGTGATGTAACACAGTTAGTATTCCTGAAATAAATGCACAGTATCTGTGGAATAAGGTTCCAAGCAATCTTCACAAAGCAGCTATCTTTAATGATTCTGTAGGATTTGAGCCATCTTGTCAAGGTAGCAGAAAAGACAACAATCAATCAACAAATATTTATTAAGTATCTAGTATTAGCCATTGTGCTGGATGCTATTGTGTACGGTTTTTTGTCTCCATTCCCTTAGCCACTGTCTTAGTTTAAACTTTTATAACGTCTTTGACTACACTATTTTCAGTAGCTTTCTGACTGATCTTCTTGGCTCAGTTCTTTCCATTTGAATTTCTCCTACCTTTATTTGCTAAGGTCATTTTTCTATAGCATTGACTCAACAATGTCACCCTTACTCAGTAAGGACCAATGGATCATGTGGTTTTTGGGATAAAATATAAACATTAGAGTTCATATCCTCGGCTTTTCCTACATTTTCAATTCTCTTAAACTTATACCTTTCCATATATACTATTATCCAACTATCCTGACTTTCTTTGAATCTCTCTGTCTATGTTCTGTCTCTGTCTCTCTCTGTCTCTCTGTCTCTGTCTCTCTCTCTCTCTGTGTGTCTCTCTCTCTGTCTCTCTCTCTCTCTCTCTCTCTCTCTCTCTCTCTTTCTCTCTCTCTCTCACACACACACACACACACACACACACACACACACACACACACAAAGAATCTGAACTAGAAAAGACTTTAGGGATTGTATACTAGAATGTCCTTGAGGTATAGATAAGAACTGGGAACTGCTTCACTTCCCTTCAAACCTCTTCAACCTCTGGCGCCAGCACTTCCCACTGTCTCTGTGACATTTAATATGTTTTGTCTCCTACTAATATTTATACTTATCCTATTCCTTTTACTACAATAATAAAATTACCTATTTAGATGTACCCTCAGTTTAAAGATAAGCTACCCAGGAAGAGTATTCTTGGGAAAATTCCCTAATGGTGGAAAAAAAATAAGGTCTTTTGACTCTAAATTGATTCTTTCCACCATACCGTATTTTAAAGCAAATTTATGGGTGTCTATGGGTTCAACAACTTATTGATATTCCCCAAAGTGACTAGGGAAACACTGCATATATTATTTATTTAACTTAATTAGTACGTTTTCATCTACTTAGGGATTCTATGATAGAACTGAATATAAAATATCCATATAGTAGATCATGGTAATCTCTATTTTTTATTGTTTTTATAATTTGCTGCTTGCTACATCAGAATAAAGCACAGGTCCAGCTTTCAGTATGTAAAGCATTCTTGCCTATAAATAATAAAATAAAGTGAATAGAGTCATCCAACAGTGTAAAAAATGACTGGCTTACTTGGATCCTACTTTCTTTATGTGAGAAAATGACACTTTTTAGGGCTTCAGTGATTTTTCTTAGATCATTTTTGGGTGGGGGGGGGAGATAGTTTTGTTTTGCCCTCTTTAGGCCACATTCTCTGTCATTCCTGTCCATAAATATAATGGCAAGCATTATTATTATTTTTTTTTTTTTAGCTAGTGTTTCCATCATTGTGGGGAAGGAAGCATTAGAGCCTGAAGACAAACTGGAGTTATTAGGTTAATCTATGATTTCCAAACTGAGTTGAGCTAAAAATAAATAAAAAGAAGTCTTCAGTTATCATTGAAAGATATTAACAAGGGCAGCTAGGTGGCACAGTGTATCCACCAGCCCTGAAGTCAGGAGGACCTGAGTTCAAATGTGGTCTCAGACACTTAACACTTCCTAGCTGTGCAATGCTGGGCAACTCAACCCCAATTGCCTCAGCAAAAACAAAATTAAAATTAATAAAGATCTTAATATTATTCTCACAAAGTTCCTTTACCACCAGCTCCAGTATGGTATTTCTTAAATGCAGAAATCTGTCATTTCTTAAATAAACCCAATTCACCCTTCTCCTTGACATGCTCCCTTTTGAGAGAGGTGGGGACTATGGATAGTTACTATCACTTATTTACAGTATTGTTATTTTTGTACTACAAGCTGAAAACATTAAACCAATCATTTTTATGTTTTCCAGATTCAACAAAAAGTCCTTACGTCTCCATATGACATTTTCAGAATATATCCCCTGCTGGAACTCTTCTGCCAGGTAATCCTTATGAACAACAATATGTTCTATGAACAAAATATCTTGCAACTGTTTCTTACCTTGCCCAGTGTTTGTGAATTATCTGTGATATAATAATAATCAACAGCAGTAGCCTTCATTCAGGCTTCCTGGTAAAAACTTCTCCCAGTGTTTCTTCTTTCCTCCTGTTGTTCTTTCTCCTTTATGTCTTATCCAAGGATTCAACTTTTCCTGTGACTCAACAGGGTTTGATTATTGCATATCCACAATTGAAGCATGTGTTATTCTTTTGGGGCTTTCCATCTAGGCAGTTGTCCTGGCCTTGCTGTTTCTATTAGGTTTTCCTCTGATGTTGTGACTTGCATATGACTCTGTCCTTACTTATATAAATCTGCTTTTGAATATTTAGGAATACGATCTTTCTTGTAGAAATTTGATTTTGTGAAAGGCTATCTTTCAGTTAGTAAGGTAAGTAATGTAAATATAACTGTGACTACATTCAAGGTCATAGGAAATGGGAAATGAAAAATAACTCTACCAAGTTTGTTTTTCCCCCATTAGAAGGAAAGTTCCTTGAGGGCAAGGACTAACTTTGATTTTGTAATTATATCTTCAAAAATTAGAACAGTGCTGGTAAGCATGCATTAAGTGCTTTTTTGTTCCTCCAGTTTGCCACTTACATTCTTAAAGCCTCTTAAGTTACCAGTTAATACTTTTCTATATGCAAACAATTTGGTGAATTGGGGGGACGTCAAAAATATTTATTAAGATTTCTTTCTATGTTGTTGTTTTCTTTCTGTTCTTGCTTTACATTTATTACCTGTGTTGATTTTGTGAGTTTCTGTTTGCTTACTATAATTATACTCTCTTCTCTTCCTCCTCCTCCTCCTCCTCCTCCTCCTCCTCCTCCTCCTTTTCCTCTTTCTCTTCTCCTATTTCTTCTTCAGAAGTAGAGAGATTGGGAAGGGTAGATTGGTTTTCCTCTTCACATTCCTGTTCTAGTTTTCAGGTAGATTTCTTTGACTTTGATTTTGTTTATTTCTGCCCCGATGTGATGAAAAAATTAATATTTCAGCTCTAAAATGACAAGTCTCTGGGATATTTTTAAAGGGAAAAAAACAAATAGTCTAAAGAAAAAAAAACAACTAGCCTATCAATACTATAAATTTGAGCTATGGAAAAAGATTTTGAATCAAAACATTGAATACTAGATCATTATAAGCCAGAATCAGAGGGACTAAAGGAAATGATAGGTTTCAGATAATATTGGATGTTGTATTTGCAGGCATTTCATAAATGGATTCTGAAGTAAAGTCCTCTGTAAGATAGATACCATGGCAGCTTCAGTAATATCGATCTATGGAAGACAAAGAGAAATGTGTTCTGATAGGTGTGCTAAGGAGTGCTTGCTTCCTGGGGAATGCACAGTCTCATGTTTGCAAACTTGTTGTTGCTATTGTGTTGCCCACCTAGGAAGATGGAAGCTTGAATTATTAAAAGAAAGTGAGTTTTCAAGTCTTGAAGGAGAATTTTCAATATTCTGAGAATTCTACATCATCCTAGATGGAAATACCTCATTTTCCATCATTCACTTGAATAAATTTTAAAAAAGAACTCTGGAGCAAGAAAAGAAGATGAAATAATTTTGCCAATACTGGAGCCATTTAAATTTAATTTAACATTGAGATATGATTAGTTTACTAATAAGCCAATTAAAATATGTATCTTTTTATTGACATTATAGATTTCTTTTTTTTTTTAATTTTCTTTCTTTCTTTCCTTTTTTCCCCCTGAGGCAATTGGGGTTAAGTAATTTGCCCAGGGTCACACATCTAGGAAGTGTTAAGTGTCTGAGGTCATATTTGAATTCAGGTCCTTCTGACTTCAGAGCTGGTGGTTTATCTACTATGCCACCTAGCTGCCCCAATATTATAGATTTCAACCATAAAGTGATAGTGATAGGAGTAGTACAAATAACAAATAATAAAATAAATAAATTTAAATGCCTAAAATTATTGTGATATAATTATTTATATTTTAACATTCATACTAGAAGATTTTACACAAGAAAATATTTTATTTACAAAGAGGATAATAATATTTTACTGCAAAACTAAGTCATCATTGTCATACTAAAAGAATTAATGAAGTTATGAAATAGTCCTCCTTCTGTAAAAAGACAGTGGACTTCAAGTGGGGAATATTACATATGCCCTCAGACACGGGTCCTACGTTGACTGGTTTCAATTATCTGTTTTTCTTTGCTATAAGGAATTTGTGAAATCACTATCACAGCCTCAAAAAAAGAAAGAAAGAAAGAAGGGAGGAAGGGAGGGAATGAGGGAGGAAAGGAGAGATGGAAGAGGAAGAGAAAGAAAGGTCCTACTGGAGAGAATTTACTGGGAAATGACTGCTGCATGAAAATATAATACTTCAATTAGAAATTTGTTTATGAGTGAGTCATATAAGAGAGAACATTTTATTTCCTATGTTTTTGTTGTTTGTGAGAGCTTTTGGTACTTTACCGACTTTAGGGTTTCAAGAAGAATGAGATAAAGCAGTCATAAATGACTTAGAAATTCATGAGCTATACCATTTTCTTTAGAGAAATAACAAATTTACTAAGATTAGTTCTAGATTTTTCTATCTATTTCTTTTCAGTCCAATGAGGTTGACAAATACTATCATAAGAAAACTGTATGTGACTAATCTAGAGGTTCTTAACTTTTTTGGGAAGATTATAGTCCTTTTTGGCAATTTAGTAAAGATTTCTCAGAATCAAATTTGAAAATACATAATGAAACTTAGAAGATTACAAAGGAAACCAATTATATTAAACTGTTGTTTTTCCTTATGCAAGTTCACAGGTCTTCTGAAATTTATTCACAGACTCAAGGCTAAGAATACTTAGTCTAGTGATTTTTGAACATCTTGATAGAAAATTGAAGGAATTTGGATAATAAAGAGTCATTTTCATTTTCTGGTTGAAGGCTACACTTTTGGGGATGCTTAGAGAAGGTATGTCTAGTGAAGTGAACCACTGATTATGCTAAAGAACAAAAAAACAATCTGGTTTTCTGGATCCTAGCTTCTTATACCAAAAAAAAAAAAAAAGTCCCAGGGATTCTGTATAACTTATGAGTTAGGGGAAGAATATATTTAATAGACTTTTTGTTCAAATGTGAAGAACTTTAAACTTAGGTGTATAGAAGACAAAACATACACACAAAACTATAAAAACAAAAACTAAAGAAGATAATTTGCAACACATAAGATTTGAAGCTATCACCACTAATTCACAGGATTAAAAAAAATCACAGATGAGGAATGGATTAATACTACAGTAATGCAAAAGGGCTATGGACAATAGAAAAAAAACTTTTTAAAAAATTAAGCTAAAAAGGCATAATTTCATTGGTATTCTCAATACTAGAAGAATGGGGATTTTTTTTTTTTTACTTAGAATATACTGATAGCCTAATATTTCTTATTGAAAGGAAAGAAATCTTATTGAAATGAAAGAAACAGATTGTTTATTAAGCACTTACTTTGAGGTAAGTACTGGTAGTATTCAAAGAAAAATAAGGCTGTCCATTCTTCCAAGTAGTTCACATTCTAATGGAGGGATCAAAGCACAGGGAAGTTTTCAGCTATAAGTTACATGGAAGAGTTTCAGGATGATCAGGATTCATGGTCAAAGCAGATTGCAATACCAATTCTTAAAATTTCATTGACAAAATTGTACTAGTGTCTGCAGTTGAACCATTGAATAATACCAAGGACTTTTATGACTAGAAAAGAACAGTTGAGAGAGTCATGCTATGGACCATCTTTCCCCCCCAGAAAAAGCATACCTTTATGAAAATCCATGAATCAAACTGGAAAAGAATATTAGATAGCATTGGACAAAGTTGAAAGGAGAGAGAAAACAAATAACTCTGTAGTAAGAAGATATTGCAAATTGACCAGCCAGATGAAGGATATGGATCATATTTTCCTAATTCAAGTTACAAAATTGGGACTGAAAGTCAATTATTTCCCTTTCCACTATGTTTCATACTATTAAAAAGAAAGAAATATATGAATTATTGATCAATGGTTAATAATTTAATCTCTTAGAAGATAAAATGATTAATAGAATTATTACACTGAATATCATTCTAAGGAACAAGGCAATGGTAGAATGAAAATAATGAAATGTATTAGAAAAAGTGATTGTGTCATCTCTAGGTTTTTAATAAACCAGAAAGAGAATACTGAGCTAAGTAATTTTTCTTGGTGGTAGAATCAGTATTTACACTCAGATTCTTTGACTCAAAACCAATTTATTTTACCATGTGCCACAAAATCTAAATGAAAATATTGGTATAGAAAAAGAAGAGGCTTTCAAAAATGAAGTTCTAACAACAAAATTGCAAATTCACCAGACGAAGAAAAAAGATTGATCAATAGCAGAAAGTGATAGCATAAAGAGCTCAGATTTTTAAAAAGTCATATGTGAAAAATGGAAGAAGGGACATATATAAAAGAGTGGCATGAAGTTTTGCCTAACACATAGTACCTTATAGAAGTAGAGCAAAAAGTATTTAATTGTATTACAAATAATGTATCAATGCTTAATAAGTTAAAGATTTTTTCCAAAAATTCCAAAGACAAAAAATGTAAAGGCTTTTAGAAAAATATGAACTTGGAGTTAGAAAAAGAAAGTGCTATTTTTTTCTTCTTTGGGAATGTGGTATGATATGAACAGCTTGGTGAAACAATTATAGTTAAGAAGGAATAGAAAGCCAAGGTAGGTTAAGTAATGTTAGAACAACTACCTGTAAAACATTTCATTGCAATCACCAAAATCCAGATAAATTGAAATCCCAGGGTACTAAAAGAACTTGCAAATATGAATGTGGCATAATATCAAAAATCTTTGAAGAATGGGTAGAGTGAGGGAGTGCAGACTATGGAAGAACAAATATTCCAGGTTTTTTTTTCACTTACTAGTATTATTTTCCAGTTACATGTAAAGTAAGTTTTCAACTTTCACTTTTGTAATAATTTGAGTTCCACTTTTTTTTTCTCCCTCTAGTCCCTCTCTCCTTTCCAAGATGGCAAGCAATATGATATAGGTTATACACATCCAATCATCTTAGGCATATTTCTATATTGATCATTTTGTGAAAGAAGACTCAGAACAAAAAGGAAAAACCATAAGAAAAAAAATCCCCCAAAAAGAGAAAATAATTTTCTTTGATCTGCATTCAGATTCTATAGTTATTTCTCTGGATTTGATAGTATTTTCCATTATAAGTCTTTAAGCCTATCAAAGTTGATCATCACATGATTAATTCTGATGGACATGGCTCTTTTAGATACACAAAAACCTTGTAATGACAAAATAACATGATTTCCTTTTTGTTTGAATTTTTAGATGAGTAGATCAGAGGAAATACTATAGGTAGAATATAACTATATTTCAGCAAGATAGTCTATAGTCTCTGTCACAATACCTTTGTTGGGACAATGAAAAAAAAAGTGAGATGAAAAGGTGGATTTATATTTATTTATAGTGATATTTATATATCGGCATATTGATGTTGAGCCCCCAGAAGTGGGGTCACTAGATTACCTACACAAGAGGCAAAATGGACAACTCAAAGCCCTCATGGTAATCAATTGAAGGATTGAGACATTGGAAAGTCCTGGAACTGCAAGTCTGAAACTTAATCATTAGAAAACACATATGAATAATAATCAAACAAACAAACAAACAAACAAAAAAACCTAATACAAGAAGAGGGCAAAAGTAATGCTCAGAACAAAAAATATTGCTATACTATAATTTTTCTCCCCTTTATAGTCTAGACTTCTAAAAGAAATAATGCCAAAACTTATTGCCTTTACATTTTCTATCTGAAACCCTTGCAACACAACTTGTCACCTTAGATAAAAATTTGTCTTTCCAAAGTGATCTCTTAATCACCATAGCCAATGGTCCTTTCTCAGTTATGAAACTTTTTTCTTCTGTGTAATAGTTAATACTTTCACCATCCCTTCCTCCTAAACAGTCTTTCCTCCCTAGATTTTTATGACCAAGTTCTGTTTTAGTTCTGTTCTTCCCTGTATCGCTGCTCTTTCATCCAGTTTTCTGAATGATCTATGTCTACTCTCAAACTGTAAATATATCCCAAGGCTCATCACTAAACCCTCTTCCCAGTTCTCTCTTTACCTTTTCTTTTGTTGATCTGATCAGTTCCCATAGGTTTAAATATTAGTTCTATGTAAATGAATACTATAGCTATATATTAAATCCTATGAATGGTTCCTGAGCAACAATCCTACTTGACTTGCAATGCTGGAGAAACTGAGGCAAGATTAGAGAGTATTTAATAATTTATTTAAAAGGGAGAGATTTACTGGGACCAAATGGATCCATAGTTTGGTTCCAGGGCTGAATGAGACTATTGTCTCCAAGAATCCAGCAAACAATGCGAGTTCTCAATGATCTATATATACATGGCTCAGACTCAGGAGGTAGACTGAGGCAGGGGCGGAGTCATGGTGCTGAGAGCAGGAATGGGACTCTGACAGGGTGGGATGAGCCACTGGAGAGGGGGATGACATAATAGGGGGAGGCACCCCGGAGATGGCAAGAGGTATCTTGATAAGATGGTATCTGATATTCTGATAGCTTGGGATGGGGAGATCTTTTATCCTTATCAAATATTCTGATTAAGAGGGAGGGATGGTTTTGCAGGATTGAGCAGAACAATTATAAACTAAAACAGAATAATTAGGAAAACCTAGTCAGGACAATTTAGGGAAACTGAGTCAGGATAATTAGGGAAACTGAGTCAGGACAATAAAAGAGAACTGTGGCACAACAGACCTATCACCCATTATCTTTCAAATATATGTTAATGACAATACAAACTATTAAAATCTTAAATTCTTAAATTTAATGTGTCCCAAAGAAAATGACTTGTCTTACTCAAAACTATTCATCTTCCTAACTTTCTTTCTAGGATATCACCATCCTTCCAATTACTCACATTCACAATTTCATCATTGTCCCTGACTTTGTATTTTTCCTCACTTTCTGGATCTAATATTACAAGTCTTAGCAATTAGACCCCTACAAGATTTCTCACATCTGTCCCCCTTGTTTCCCTTAACAAGGTTATTTCAAATTCATACCCTAATTAACTTCCATCTAGTTGATTGTAATACTATTCTACTTGATCACCCTGCTGTTCTCTATTTTCTCAATCTATTTTCTACATGGATACCAGAGTTATGCATCATTCCTATGCCAGATACTCCCTACTATCTTCATCAAAAAATTCAATAAATTGAATAAAATATAAAGAATACAATAAACAGTCCTGCTTGCTGTTCCTCATCCCATCTCCTATTTCTGTGCCTTTACATAAGTGCTTTTCATGATCTCCCTCCTTATCTCCTCCTTTTAGAATCTCAGCTAGTTCTCATTAAAACTCAGTTCAAGTGCTATCATCAATATGATCTTTCCTGATTCTCCTCCCCAGCTACTAAGATGTGCATACACATGCACACACACACACACACACACACACACACACACACACACACTTTGTGTTTACTTATATATGCACTTGCATTTACATGTTGCTTCCCTTTTAGAGCGTAAACTCCTTGAGATCTGAGGACAGAAACGATTTCATTTTGTATTTATATCTTCAGCACCTAGAACCAAACCAGGAATATAGTTAACACTTAATGATACTTGTGGATTGAAAAATTGGTGAATCCAGAAATCTTTATCCAAATCCTAATTCTAGTATTTATTAATTGTATGACCTTTAGCAAGTCAATTGACCTTACTGAGCCTTAATTGGGAGAGTAAGAAGAAGAAAAATTTAAAGTGATTGATATGTGTGTGTGTAAATTATTATTTAAATTATTAAAAATATTTAAATTATTAAATTTAAATTAAATACATTCAAAACAAGGAAAGTAACAGTGTCATTATATTCATTCATACCACATTTGTAGTACGGTATTCATTTTGGAAAATGAAATCTCAAACTACAGCATGACAATGATCATGAGGGGACTTGAAATTACATCATATAAAGAATGGTTGAAGGGACTCAGTATATTTAGTTATGATAAGTGAAGATTTAAGGGGACTGAGCTAGTCATTTTCAAATATCTAAAGGGGCTAGCATGTGGAAGACAGATTTAAATTATGGAGTGCATTCCAGAGGGCATAGCTAGGACCTATGTGTGGAAATTATAGGGAAATAAATCTGAACTCAATGTAAAGAACTTCCTAATAATTGTAGCAGTTCAAAAATGGAATGGGCTGTGTTGTAGAGTAGTAAGTCTGCTTTCACAGGAAGTATTCAAGACAAATGGACAATTCTTGTTGGTAATGGGACAAGCAAATTTCCATTTAAAATACTCTAGAGTCTTTCATATTGGAATCTTTCTACCTACCAGTCTTTTTATTATACCTTACTCTCTCCTTCATGCATTCTGATTCTCTTTGCCAAAACAAAACATTTTATATCCTGACCATGTGTTTTCATTGACTGTTCCCCATTCCTGGAATTTGCTCCTTTCTCATCACTACCTCTTGGCTTCTTTACTTTTCTTAAAGTCCCAGATAAAATACTTATTTCTATAAGAAATCTTTCCCACTTCCTCTTAATGCTAATGTTTTTTTTTTTTTTCTTTATTGCTTCTTTCTACTTTATCTTGTGTAATATCATTTGTATAGTTATTTGGACTTTGCTTCCATCATTATTAGACTATGAGAAACTTGAGATTAGGGAAATGTCTTTTACCTTTTTTTGTTTGTTTGTTTGTTTTTCTAACACTTAACACTGTGCCTGGCACATATCAGCTTTTAAATGAATGTTTGTTGACTTGACTTGAAGAGACTGGGCTAGATCCTTTTCATCCCTACTATCTTATGATTTAGTGCTTCTAGCTGGAAATGTTCATAAAAAGAGAAAAAGTTGAGAGGAAAAGAAAACATTTTTTAAAAACCTTGATCAGTTAATAAGATATATTTAAAATAGGACCTTTTATTATTTTCCATTAGGAGTTCTATAAGAATGCTTTGATCCCAGCTCTTTCTGGGTTGGAAGTCAGACCTGGTGGCTCATAACTGTAGGCAGAGATAGCAGTGTGACAAGGTCTCCTCTCTGTACAGACAGAAGTGCTCATTAGTGAGTGCTAATGAGACAAGCATAGGTCAGAAGCCAAATGATCTGTACAGCCAGGGTAAGCAACAGGAAAAGTCAGCAGGCCTAGGTCAGCTAGCAGAAATTCCAGTCAAGACATCACTGTAGGGACTCTGGTCACCAGGATGCAGGTGGTGATGTCATGGAAGAAAGCTGACTAAGCTGTGCCCTTCTGAGAAGAAGGAATGGTCCAGATTGGTTGTGGCAGCAGGGATGAATTAGAGCAGCAAGTTCACTGGCATCAGTCAGAAGAGATTCAAGTGGATAATCATCTGGGAGCAGGGACAAAGTTGGTCCCAGATATATGAAAAATTATTATGAATCAAATTATTTGCCTTTGTATTGTGGATTAAGTCCCTTTGGGAGAATTGCAAAGGGGTTATAGTATAGTAGGATATATTAAGGTTTTATTAAAGTTGATAATCCTAATTAAAGAATTCCATTTTCTTATAACTGTTCTTGTACCCCACCAATTAGCATTTGCAGACTTTATGGAGAAACAAATGGCTCAGTGATTAAAGAGATCTCTGTCCATTGTTGGGTGTTCTTTTCTTTTGTTTCTTATATATATAATGTAATAATGTAGTTTCATAGTCTCTGAGCTTTTCACCTTTAGACTTAGTGGGTATTTTATTTGATCCATTCTTATACACTTATCATACTCTGTTTTATATTATAATCATTTGTTTCTATGTTATGCTCTTTTCCTCCTGTGACTAGATCATAAATTTCATGAGGAAAATATTTAAATCTAATGTTTCCATCTCCCCAGTGCATAGCAACAATATGGTCCTCTGCACACAGGAGGGTATTGGTCTAAATAACTTCTAGGGTTCCTTCTAGATCTCTATGTGTGGGTGTGGGTATATATGTATGTGTGTATAAACACATATGTACATATTTTTTAAAATTTATGAAGATTTTATATATGTATATAGACACATTTATATAGTACGATACGTTGGAGAGGATGTTGGATTTGGAGTCAACAGAAAGGAGAGACTAGGTTTCAAATCCTGTTGCATAAGCATGAACAATTAAATTAATCTTTCTCTTATTCTTGGTTTCCTGCTTTGTAGGTAAATTCTTGTTAATTGATTGATCTCTAAGATGAAGACAATAATTATTGTAGTACCTGCCTCATAGAGTATTGGAAAGAAGAAAGGGCATCATTTATATAAAGTATTTTGCAAATCTTAAAGAACTCAACTTTCCACTTGTTATTGTTAATCTTGTCCTATTCCAGTATCTTAGTACTGAATACATGTTGTGTATTAATAAATGTCCTTTTAATAGCTCAGTTTTGTCACCTAGTGGTGACATCCAGCTGTGTTCCATTGGCCATCCCAAAAGTGTCATCCTCCATTTTAACAAATCAGGATGAATTTGTGAATATAAAAAGCTATTTACACTTTCAGAGTTTGCTCCTTACATTTATAACCTTGAGGTTGCCTTTGATCCTAAATCAGCTTTTAATTACCATTGTAGTTACATTGGGGAAAAATGATTCTATTATTTCCAGAACACAGCAAGGATGTGACCAATGCTATCTCATGAGTACAGTTATTTTAAGGCTTTTATTACTAATTATAGTTGGTTTATTATAATTCATTGTTCAGTGGCCTTCCAGGCTATTTACTTAAGGTTCTATTCAGCATACAGCTGCTGCTGCAGCTGTTAATCCTCTGAGATTCTCTGAACTTTGCCCGAATATCAGGAATCCTATTTGGAAAGGGTATAATTAGGCCCAAGGGAACTGCTTAACTTGGTGTCCCCTGACTTGTACTACAAGAGGGTGCATTAATTTCTCTCCCCAGATAAGGTTAAAGTATTAGAAGAATGAGGGAGGTGAATCTTTGTCCATCACAACCAGATATAATCAACAATGAATGGAGTCAATGATATTATCATTTGAGATTAGTAATTTATTTCTTCAGCAAAGAACTTTTTCTTTGAATTGACCAATCCAAGGGTTTGCAAAGCACTTTATGTATGTTACTTCAATTCTTTCTGACTAAAATCTGTGAGATACCCATTGTTTTTATCCCAATTTTACAGATAAATATACTGAAGCTAAAAAATTAACTTACCTAGGATCATGCAAGTAGTGTCAAGAAAAAGTTGGAACTCAGGTCTTCTTGACTCCATAACCTATACTCTACTCACTGTACCATCAAGCTCCCTTAAAGGTCAATCTAACCTTCTTGGGCAATGCTTATCTCTTTTTTCTTCAATGTTATCCATTAGATATAGAGTTAAATAAATTTTATGTTCTTTGACTTTTCTTATCAAGATGTGCAAATAGTTTTATTATCGAAAATTCATCTTTCTTTTGAATTAAAACTAAATTATACTTTCATTCTGGGTAGGAGTTTAATTCTGGGATTCTTAGGATTACTGCTGTGTTAATCCTAACTCATTTGTTTGTATAATATATAGGAAAAAAATTTTAAATAAAACGTGAAACTGAAAGTTTTAAAATTGCCTAAGATTGTTTGGATTCAGGAAGAGATGAAGAAGAAAGAAGAAGAGAAAGAAGAAGAAGAAGAAATTAGAAAGAAGAAAAAAGAAAAAGAAAGAAGAAGAGGAGGAGGAGGAAGAGGAAGAGAAAAGAATATGGTACAGTAGACTGAGGACATAAAATAATTAATTTCATTTAACAGAAACACTGTGCAAATTTAAATGGTATTAATACTTTCAATTCTTCATAGTCAATATTTGCTTTTATTAATGGAAAAATCTGCTAAAAAACCTAAATGAATCATGAGTCTGGCCTTCGGCAATTGGAGATTATTTATACAGAGAATTTCAGACTTAGCTGCATAACCCTTTTTTAAGGTCAAAATTCTAAAAGTGTGAATATTAGAGTTCTGATACAGTCTGCCCATGTTGTCTATCATATATCAATGTGAATCAATCAGGACACTTGGAACCAATAGCAGTCTAAAGTTGTTCTTTATTTAGAACTGACTTTGGTTGGCAATTGAAAAACAGGAACATAGGCAAAGCTTTTAGCAGAGCTATTTTTATGATGTGAATTATTTAAGCAGTTTCTGATTTGGTGTTCTTCCACCTTCTCCATAAAAAAAGTCCCTCAAAATCGATAGTTTAGAAATAGAAATGTTTTTACCCATTATTAAATCCTGAATAAAAATCTATTAACAATATTAAATACTATTACGTTTGGCAAAAGTAACAATTGTTAAACTCCATATGAGATCTTATTTTTTATTAGAAAATTATGCCAAGACATACACAGGTATCAACTCAAAAAAAGTGCTCTGATCAATTCTATACTCTCCAAAAGTTTTCTCAATTCAATGAAAGTAACAATATATTCAATTTGGCAATCTATAAAAATAGATGGTCAGAAACAACAAGAAAAGCTATCCCTTTTACCCACCTCAAGCTCAATTCTTTATCCTGATAATGCTTTTATCTTCCACATTTACAGAGTAATAGTGTAAGAAGTGAGTGCTTAAGTAGTGCAGTGGATAGAGTACCAGACATGGAGCAAGGAAGACTCATTCCTTAATTCTAAGCCAGCCTCAGACATTAGGTGTGTGACCCTGGGCAAGTCATTTCACCCTGTTTGCCTGAACAATACTGAATTCATATTTTAAAATAGCATTTTAGCATTAGTAGGTCTCATTGGAAGCTACACTTATAGTCTAGATTTTTTCCATCTCTATAGCAAAGATATAAATTCAAGAATCTGAAGAGAAATAAGAACAATTATTAAAAAGAAAAAGATTAGAAAAGAACATATGAAAATAGTCAAAGCTGGGATTTGGTATATATATGTGTATATATATATGTGTATATATAAGCTTATTTAATAACTTAAGTAGAGAAAATGACAATGGACTTGCAATATCTGATCATTTCTTTATATTTCTATTAGAGTATCTCAGGTGTATTCATCTTAAAAGGACAGAAACATGTCCCACACAAGTTACACATAATCTTCAAATATGTTGCTGATTTTGAACTTTATCCATAAGCCCATAACAAAGGATAGATCTAGTTCTTTATCTCTGTCACCATCACCACTACCACTACCACCAAAAAAAATCAGTACTGAAAAAAATTATTCATAAATATTTTTGATAGTTATTTGGATGTGGCAAATTCCCAAATCAGTTGCAATATTGAATGTCAATGTTCCAATATAACAATCTCTTACATTGCTTAATTTTGCTTTCCCTTCTAACTCTCATCCTCTATTTCCTTCCTTTTTTTGTCCTGAAGTCAACCATAGTATAGTTGCCTCTACATTTTATCTTACCTCTTGCTTCTAAACTTTCTAAAGTTTTTTTTTTTTTTTTTTTTTTTTTTTTTTTTTTTGCTTTTCTAACTTTTGCTTTCTAAACTTGCTGTCTGGCCTTTAATCTCATTCTTCAAAGGAAAGTATTTCTCCAAAGTTACCAACTATCTTGTAATTGCCAACTCCATTGGCTTTTTCTCGATCTTCATCCTTTTAGACTGCTCTGAAATCTTTGACTCTATCACCTCCTTCTCTTGGATACTCTTTTCTTTTTTAAAAAATAAATTTATTTCTTTTTTAATACATATTGCTTTATGAATCATGCTGGGAAAGAGAAATCAGAGCAAAAGGGAAAAACCATGGGAGAGGAAAAAAATAGAAAAAAAAGAAGCGAACATTGCATATTTTTTTTCTATCTGAAGTTATTTGATATTTTTCTTTCTTGTTTTCCCTCTTGTCTGTCTGACCACTCTTAACTTACTGGTCTTGTCTGCATAGTGTAATTTTCTGGATCTTCATTCAAGTCATGTCAACTAAGCATGTATTTCCCTGAGTGAAGATTCAGGCCTTCTTTTGTTCTCCCTCTGTACTATTTCATTTGGTGATCTCATAATTTCTATGCAAAAGATTCTCACATTTCTGTTTAGCTTCATTTTTTCTGCTTTCCTCTAGTGTCACATTTCTAGCTGTCTCCTAGACATCTTAAAGTAGATGTCCTGTAGACCTCTCAACCTCAACATGTTCAAAGAGCTCACTAATTTTCCCCCAAAATCTTCCTCCCCATTTCAATTTTTTTTATTGCTAGCGAGAATATGAGAATCTTTTGGATCATCCAAGCTCACCATCTGGACATGATCCTTGACTTCTCACTAGTATTCACCTCACATATCAATCTATGGATGAGTCTCATTTGTATCTCCACAGCATAAATCATATACATCCTCTCTGCTTTATTTGCATAGCCTCTCCCTTTGTGCAGATCCACATCCCCTTTCACCTAAACTATTGCAATAGCTTTTTATCTAATCTTTGTATTTCATATATCCTTTCCCTATTTCCCTACTTCCCCTACTGCACACACATACACACACACACACACACACACACCACACAGTTGTTCCCTCATATTTTCACACAATCAGATATAGAAATCTTATTTGGCATTTAAAGCTGTTCACAAGCTGATTCCTTCCTACATTTCCAGTTTTCTTATACTTTGCTCCCCAATACAAATTCTATTATCCAGCTACACTGACCTACTTGCTACTCCTATCTCACAATACACCATTTCCCAACTTTTTGCCTTTTCACTAGATATCTTTCATGGCGCGAATGTTCTACTTCTTTACCCCGACCTCATAAATTTATTTTCTTCAAGACAACATAAATCCCACCTTCTACATGAGACTTTTTTCATACCTTTCTCTATCCTCCTCCCTTCCTTCTGACATGACTGTCTAATGTCTCTATATCTCATGTGGATCTGTATATAATAACTTAGTGTCTAAGTTGGTACAAAGTGATTAATTTCATTGCCTACCTCAATTCCCATAGAAAACAGTTCTAGTTTTAAATTCTCAGGTTTGAGCCCCAAAATTTCCATACCTAGCTGGCTGACTGCACAACTCTACCTACAATCCCAACTCTAAGATCACAAAAACTCCAAGTTCTGTGGGAATCAGTTTGAGTATCTCAAATGAATGACAAACAGCATAGCTCTTGGCCCCATCCCTACCATTCCATTTCTCAGAATAGAGAGAATCAGAGGCAAGCAAAATCACCCCTTTCCACAGTTCTCCTCCCCGCCCACCCCAGCCATTGCATTCTTACTGAACATACCAAATAGGAGTTGCCAGAAAGTCCAGTGTAAAGGTAGCAGAAATGAGATAATGGTTAAGTTTTGCCATTTTTAAAGCTTCAGCAGCCAATCAAAAGAGATTACCCTACCCATATGTTAGGGGATGCAGGGATTCTGTGTGGACAAACTGAGCATGATCATAATGTGTCCAGAAAAGCTTCATAAACACACACGACACACACACATACACACACACACACACACACACGTCTCTCTGTGTGCATATAAAATGCACATATATAATATATAAATTATATAAAATATAATATATACATATATCCTGTATGTGTATACATATATGTTTGTATGTACATATATATGCATGTGTATGCAATTTGTATGCTTTCTCTGTCATTAAATGTCAATTCTTTAAAGACAGGGACTGTTTTTTGCCCTAGCACAGAGTTTGCCCTAGCACAAGCATTTAATAAATATTTGTTGACTGACTCATTTTGTCTTAGAAAAGAAATCATCATTGTACTGTGTAAAAGACTATCATACCAGAAATCATGTTTGTGTTCTCAGTGTCTTCAGTTTCTCTTGTTCTTTATATTTTGATACAAACATGAAATTAATCAATACTCTGGGGTGTTTTTGAAGGCCTTCCATGTTTCTGATACAGTTTGAATCTATGTGTGGATATTCCCCTTTTCCCACTAGACCAGAAAACATGACATTAATTACAGTAAATACATTATAAGTTGATTGACTATCAGCAATAATTGCTCCATTTCTCTATTTTCTTAACTTACCTTCACCCATTGTCTCTTTTATCATTTGGTATTTCAAAAGCAGGACAACTACAGTGTTTCCCTTCCCTAGGGAATTTAACATTGAATTAATATTTTGTACCTTTCTGTTTTAGAAATGTTGATAAACAGATTTTTGTCTCTTGATGAATCTGTAAACTGAGATTCATGATAAATATGTCCCAATTGATTCAAGCCTCATATGAGAGAAATAAAAACCTCAAATCTTCTTCCAAGTATGTCTCTCAGTTCTATGTGATTACTCTATTTGAATATGTTAATATAAAGCAAAGAAAAAAAGAAAGAAATCCAGATGTTGTCATTACTTGGTTATTTTTCAGGAATAATGTATAATATATGATTATCCAGAATTATGAAAATTTCAAAAATTTTCATCACACAAGAAGTAGAAGCAAGTGAAAGCTAGTTGTCTATGGCAATCTGAAAATAAATTAAAAGCTTATCAAACAATGAGCATAACAGTTTTCCTTGAAAGACTATCACCAAAACTTTTGTCTCCTGTCCATGAGTTTTAAAAAGAAAACTAGAAATACCAGGTTTATTCATTTTTCCCTGTCACAACTATTTTGTCCTTACTTACATATGTTTTCTTTGTGATTGTGATTGTGCTACTTCTCTATGTTAATGTAAAAAAAGAGTTCAAGGGTAGATGTCCTTCAGATAATTCAAAATACATGTTTTCCTTGCAAAAGTTCAGTTCCAAATGAATAACCTGCATTTAGTATAGAGTAACATTTAATTTAGATGTTCTGTAGTATAGATTATTGGTTCCAGAGGGTTATACCTTAGCCAGTAATGAGTGCAAAAGTGACATATGACTGATGTTATTGTTTGCAAATTATTATACTGCCAGTGAAAGTAACTATTAAGGACAATCAAATACATCCCAGAGGTATAGTGAAATCATTACTTTCTGTGGATATCTTGTGATTTATCCAAAAGCCCTTGCATTATGGAGCACCAGGGAATTCAAGAGACAACCCACCATAATCTGTGGGGTCATGCCCTCATAGATTAAATGGAATGATGAGTTTCTGTTGTGACAGTAAGTCTGTCCTGAAGACACAGCATAGCCAGTACAGGTTAGGTTGATGAGATTAGAGCTATGAATGGATTTCCATAGTATATGAAATGTTGGCAAAGGATTTGCTTTTTCAAATGAGATGTTGACCTCCTGAAGACTAATTTGAAATTGGAAATATTTGTATTCTGTAAAGTACTAAAAGGCACAAATCTTATTAACAACTCCAACTTTCCCATTTTTTGAAAAGAAACTTTTTTGCTCATGCTACATTTACATCAGCTGAGTTCTTTTGAGGAACATAAAACAGTAAAATAATTTGCTGTATTAACTACCACTTCACCTTGTTTCCTAGAGATGACAGATGATAATAGATAGATAGACAGACAGAGAGAACAGAACATTCATAAAGTATATGTTATTTGGCAGACAGTGTGCTACATGCTGGGGTTCCAAATGCAAGAAATCAAGCCAGTCCTTGCTCTTAAGGTGCCTGTATTCTAATAGAAAAAGACAATATAGTAGGGGAAGTTGGAAAGTGGGCACGAGAGACTCTAAGTATATTTAATAATATTATGAAGATAGGTGTGAGTATTAGAATTTTTAGTTATTTCTTGGTAAACAGTTCTGGATCTTAGCAGTGGGGTATCAAATTTTAACAATGTGAATTATCAAATAATTGAGGGCTTTATTATTATTATTCTAAATACCCTAATTCTTCTTTTTGCCATTATGTCACTGTAAGGATTCCTGGCATATTTACATTTTCAGTTTTCCAAAAGAATGTTTCATTGTTCTCTATTCCACCACAGTGCTGAGCTTGTGTTTAAATGTTTTGCTTTGTGCATTCAAGCTGTCAGACTGAAGAAATACCAATAAGTGTGTTAGGTTTAGATAATCGAAAATTCCCTTTACTCAGCTTCTTAGTCTATATTTATCTGTCTGGCTGTGAAATCTATTCCAAGAGTATTCATCTACCACCCAAATCTATTCACCAAGCATCAAGACTCATCAGTGAGATGGAATAATGCCATTTAATTAGTCTTTGATATACAGCTTAATTAGGTCTTAATAAGGGGTAGTGCATCCTAAAATCAATTATCTTGCTCTTTTTAATAAGAGCAACTAATTAGTAGGAAAAGCACCACAGTTCTCCTTTTATCCTGCAGCTTTCCATGGTGCTAAGAAGAAGGTTATGATGAAAAAAATCCTTGAAAATATCTGGAGGAAATTTCCTCTGACACCTAAAAAGGTCTATATGAAACAAGTAGCAGTAGGCTTAGAAACATTTTCCAGAAAATGTGGTGTGGTTCTGAATTATAATTCAGAATCCTTTTTTTTTTTTTAAATAGTGATGTGGTATCAAGATGAGAGAAAATAATAGTGATCCTTTTGGTGGTCTTCCTTTTATCATATTTATACATATGTATATATAACACATATATGGGCATATATATACATCTATATGAACACAGGTTTGTGTATATTCATTCTTTGTGGCATTGGCTACACAAGTCAAAGAAAATACTATGTTCATATAATCAGTAATGTCATGTACAAGACACTGAGTAAAACACAAAAATAAGTGAGATGCTATGCCTGCCTACAAATAGTCTACATTCTAGCAAATAAATCACCTATTTTACTTTTCTAGGATTGATTATTGAGTTGTCCACTTTATAGAATCTGTAACATGATATGATTGATTTTCTTTTTCTTCCCAGCAAAATACATCTTCAGTATGCATAAAAGTATCAAAGAACCTAGATTGTCTGATAATGATTTTCAAAAGCATGACTCATATCAGTTATTCACCAAACTCCATTGCTCTGAGAAGTTGGCCATGATTTTATATAACTAAGTCTGAGGAGAGCTGTTGTAATTATGCCCTGCTGCTAATGAAAGGAAGAAGACACATATTAGCTGCGCAGTTGTGTGAGACTCATTTTAACTCAAGCTTGCTCAAGGATGCATGAGGAAACTGGAAACCACTTTCAGCATGCTTCTCCCTCCTCTGGGAAAGTTATCCACCTCAACAGGCAAAAAGCGTCTGTGCAGTTCCTTAAGAGAGTTGGCTAATCACAGATATTCTAATCCTAACAGCATCTTGGAAGCACATTCTCTATGAACACAGTAACATATGATGAATCACTTTGAAATGCCTATAATTGACCTCAAGAAGGCAAAAATCATGGACTCTTGATGTGTCCTACAGTGACATGTGTAATTTGTTATTTAATTTTTTTTTAAAAGGCAATTTGGGGCAGCTAGGTGGTGCAGTAGATAGAGCACCAGCCCTGAAGTCAGGAGGACCTGAGTTCAAATCAGATCTCAGACCCTTAACACTTCCTAGCTGTGTGACCCTGGGAAAGTCACTTAACCCCAATTGCCTCAGCAAAAAAAAAAAAAAAAAAAAAAAAAGGCAATTCAATGATAGTGATGATGAGGAAGAGGATACCCCCTAAACCAGGAAAAACAAACATATAGCTAAACTCCCATCATGGACACTGTGAGGACAAAGCACTGACCTATGCTGCTTCTCTGAAGAATATACAATTAAATGATCAAATAATCAATACTTAGTTATTAAGCACTTACCATATATGAAGTATTTTATTAGATCTTAGAGATATAAAAATAATAATGAAATGGTTCCTGTCCAAAGGCAGCTTACATTCTATTGAAAGACAGTTCTGTGTATATTCATACACATGTGGATGATATATTCAAAATATATATGTTAAACAAACAGATTAATATTTTAATGCTCAGAAAGCAGGAAATATCATAATCAAACAGCAATTATGTGACTAAGTTCTACAACAGATTGGCTTAATTCTCCATTTCCCCGAGAATCTTTAGGGAAAACCTATTTCCCATTTGGATCTTATTTGGTTTTTCCTGAATGATTCAGAAGTTTAAAAAGCCCCAAATGGGGCATGTCAATGAAAGAAGAATATTTTTATTTGGATATGTCATTTACTCAGAAAAAATGAAGAAAGACACATTAATACTCAGAAACTCCTCTGTGTTGGACCTGATTTAGGTCTGTCCTCTACTAATTTAAATTCAGTAATACAATGAAGACATTAAGAGACTATTCAACAGTTAAAACTGTTAAAGATTTATTTAGCCAAAGCAAGGGAAAGAATATTTAAAACAGGTTGATTCAGTTGATTAAAGTTCCCTTGACTCTGAGTTGCCCATTATTTGTCCATCAGCCAAGCATCAGAGAGCTCCTGTATTTCCTCACAGATGTTTTTATACTAGTCAACAAGGAAGTGATGTCAACAGCTTAAGACTTAAGTCCCCTGCAAAATTGCTTCTCAAAGATGGTTTCAGTTCTTTTAAAGAAAAAAAGAAAGTGAGCCTAATTTACATGGGGCTAGTGAGATAGGGTAATAATATGGAGAACAGAAGCTAATGTTATTTTTGATCACTATTGACAAATCTTTTTTTTTTAATAGCTTCCTTTTGCATTTAACAGTACATTTATTTTCTTCTGCCTGCCCATGATAGCCATTGATTACAACATATCACTACTATTTTTAAAAAATCTAACATACCACTTTGCCTCTTTGTTTTTGCCCTCTCGTGTGTTAGTCATGCTTCTTTGAGGGAGGAAAGAATTGTTCTAAAAGGCCAATCCCTCTCAAGAGGCCTGGTAAATGGTTGCATTCCTTTGATAGCTAATCCTGATTCAAATGCTGATCCCAATAGTTCAATTCTTGGCTTAACATCCTTGAGAGCTGTGCTGCCGATGTGAAAAGCAATGGTTCTACTGTGAAACAACTACTTCTGAGGTGCCATAGAATAGGGTAACAGATGTCTGGGCCCCATTTAACACAAACAGAGGAGCTTTTAATTTTTTTTCAGAGGGGGATGGTTGCTGAAAGATCTGGGGAAACACTTTTTACCATCTTTATGAGGGAAAGCTTCAATTGAATATGGAATATACAGATGCCAGAAGGAGCTATGAATCTCGCCTAAATATGATCAAAGGATTTAGGGAATATTTTTTCTGTATTTTCAAAATTAGGAAATTCAGAGAACTAGGCTTAAAATGATCAACATACTGATATACTCTCTGCTTTATTTTGATGCCATTATTGAAAGTTATGTTGATTCAATGACCCAGTGTTCCTAGCCCTACTTCTCAATCCATTTTAGGGGAAGCTAACAACTGCAGTTTGCAGCTATTTGCAATATCTATTCTTTGCCACCTACAGTACCTGGAAATTGTCATGGACTTGCCACCTTTGGGTGAATGGAGATGCAAGAGCCCAACCTCTTTTACAGATATTGACCTGTCAAAATTGTCTTTATCTCATTACAAAAGTTACTAAATACAAGCTAACCCCACCTTAAAGCCTTCCTGATCTCTCCTAATCAGCCTATCTATGTACCTTGACTTCATACTTATAATAAAATATCTCTGTCCTGAATTTTGCCCTATTAATCAAGGTAAAAGTCCAAAGGAAGAATTTTCCTTGTAACACCATCCATCCTATCTAGTCTATTAATATGGTCAATATACATCAATGTTGACTGATTAAAATGAAAGTGAAGAGGCTAGAGCAATTTTTTTCTTTGTTTTTTTAATTAATTAATTTTTTAAATTAAATTAAATTTTAATTCAAAATATGGATACATGGATAATTTTCAACACTCATACTTATAAAACCTTGTGTTCTAATTTTTCCCTCTTTTTTCTTCCCCCCTCCCCTAGATATCGAGTGATCCAATATATGTTAAACATGTGCAATTCTAGAGAAAATCTTGATATTTTTGCCTTGTGGGGATGAATTTTGCCTATACCATTTTGCCTACACATTGAAGCCCTTTGATTCCTTGAAAGCTCAGTCTAGATGATGCTTCTTCTATGATACTCTCCACGGTAGCCCTAAGCTAGAAGTATTCTAAGACACTTCAGTAAGATATAAACAGGTTAATTTGAAAATAAACAGAGAAAAAGAAATTAAAATTAAGGAGGATTGGAAAAGACCATATTTAAAGCTTTTCCTGCATGGTAGAATATGTTGAAATTTGTCTTTTGCTGAGAAGGGTTTTTGAGAACTCTTAAATAATCTTGACACCATGATGAGACAGTAAAATAGAACTTTAGGTACTTTTCCTTTGAAAATTCCTTCTCCCAAAAACTTTATTTATTTAATTTCTCCGCCACCCTCCCATTCACCTAAACACTTTATTTATTTATACATTCATTCATTTATTTATCTATCTATTTATCTATTTATTTATTTATTGCAAGCATTTATTTATCTATTTATTTATTTTAAAAAATCTTATCTCAATTTTCCTATTATATGTGAAACTTCTTGAGGATGAGGACTATGATATTTATATGCATAATGTCTCACACATTGTAGTTGTCAAATAAATGTTGCTGATATTACATATTCATGATACTCTGTAGAACTTACATAATTTGCCTTTATGGTTGTAGTTATTTTTAGGTCTCAAAGAATTGGGTAAAAAGTTGTCAACCATATTCTTACTAGTTGTAAAATATATGGTATTTTAAAGTCTTCATGAAGTTTAAGATATTAATGCTTAAAATATTAATAATTGTTACATTATTAAAGCTTTAAACTACATTAAAACTTTTGGAATATCCTGATAAAATTGATTTGGTCTGCAGTTAGTTAGAACAATCCTTAGTGTAGAATCACCAATACTAAGGATATTTTTTTTAAGTCTTAATTTTACCATGACTGGATAATCTTCTCTACCACCCTAAGCACTGTGATTTCCACAGATCCTCTAAGGCTTTAATTGAAGATTCCTGCTTACTTTCTTCATCTAGACTTACAATTCCTGCATTGTCACTGAGATGGCACATCTGATAAAAAAATCTAAAAAGGAAGATGGAGGGAGAAAAATGTCATGTGCACCAAGTTGAATATCAAAGAGAGCAGCTACAGTCTTTGAATATAGGAAGAATTGTAGCTGAGAAATTCAAAAGTTCATAGGAGACTATCCAAGAAAATAAACAACAGTAAAAGTCATCAATCCATTTTATCTTTTTCAAACACATAAAATATGCTTAATAAATGAGATTAATGGAAGATCCAGTTCAAGGAGACAAATTTAACTTCATAAGATATCATTGAGTTTTGATAGGATAAGACCTAATGACCAGAATTTTGCTCTACAAAGTTATATATTATTTAAAAGAAACAAGGTAGGCTAAGGGGAAAGGAGATCAGCCTCATATGCTAGAGAATATGCCCTTCTGGAGCAGCTAGACGGCACAGTGGATAGAACACTGGCTCTGGAGTCAAATGGATTTAATTCAATTCCAACTTCAGATATTTAACATTTACTAGCTGTGTGACCTTGGGCAAATCACTTAACTCTAATTGTCTCTCCAAAAAAATTAATCAGAACAAATAAACACACACACAAAAAAATATGCTTCTGCAAGGAAATCCAGGATTCAGAGGAGATAAGGGAAAAGTTCAGTAAAGGCTGAAAACCTTATGCAGGGGCTTTTCAAGGATATTATTGGTTTGTGTTGTTTTTTTCTGCCACAGCTAAGTGACTATTATAAATGCTCCAAACAGAGGCCAATCTGCCTCTTGGAACAAAGTACAAAGAGGCTCAAAAAGTATGTCTAAACTCTCCAGATTTGGGGGATGATAAAGTAAAGGTTACACAAAATGAAGCTTCAATGGGGACAAAAGGATCCTGATTTAATAGAGGTAAGAAGATTTGACATGTCATGTTAAAAGTAGATAAGTATTACAAAGAAGGAAAATAGAAGGAAAATTATACTTTTATACTTAAAATTTACTAACAGATTTGAGACTCTTAACTGAAGAAGAGAGATCTAGATACTATGAGGAAAAATTACCCTCTAAAGAAGATCTCCTTGAGAGATTATCTTCTAAAGAACATGATAGATTTAAACCATAGAGGATATTAAAGAAGAGCTCATGCATCAAGGATAAAAGAAAAGAGAAGTAGCAGTTAATGGTTCCCTGCTCAAGATACACAGACTTATCTTTTTGTTGACTTAGTAACAATAGCAGAGATGTCTGTTGTCTTCCTGGATCATATATCTAAGAAATATCAGAGTTCCCAAGGCTTTTTTTTTTTTTAATGGATGAAAGATACCCAATTCCAGAGGCTAACATAGACACAAATGATTCTATCAAAAAGAAGCAAAAATTGAATGTATAAAATCTCATTTAATTTCACTACAACCATCTGAGATGGGCATTATTTTTATCCCTATGTTACAGATAATGAAATTGAATTGTCCAAGGTCATACAGCTTCCGGGACAATATTCCAACTCATTTCTTCCTGATTTTAAGTCCAGAATTCCATTCACTCTACCATCAACAAACATATTCTAATGGAAAAATTTTTGAAGTAAGAAAATATAGTTATTTGCAAAGTATTTAAATACAAGGTCATTTGGCAGAGAAGTTATTAGCAGTTTGACAGAAGGAGATCAGAGAAGGTCCCATGCAGAAAATATTTCTTGAGTTAAATTTTAATTAAACATAGGAACTCTGTGGATAGAATTGGAGAAAGATGAGTACCAAGCTTATGGAAAAGCCAGTGCAAAGGTATATAGACAGGAAATGAACTATCATGTGAGAGAGGAGTGATTTATCTGGATTGCAAATGATGGGAAGAAGAGTAATATTCAGTGAAGGAGACTATTTATGAGAAGATGTATGGAGGGGAAAACAAAAATGATTTTGTCACCACAGCATACTACTAACCACCTTAGTAAAAAGAGGACTAATAGATGAGTAGTTGGGGGAAAAGATAGCTAACATGGCCCGGAGGATTGATATAAATAGTGATAGAGAATTTTAATTCTCTTGGAGCTCTCTTGCTGACAAAACCAGAGCACTTAATAATTTCTTGACTTGTACTAGTGATAATTTCATCTTTTAAATGATGGAAGAAATGCAAAGGGGATATTCTGTTCTGAATTTGATTCTCACTAACAGAGAGTACCTGGTTGCTAGATCAAAAGTGATGGCAAGCTTAGAAAGCAGAGTGGAGAGGAAATTACTACTTCTTCCTAGAAATTATACTAGAGGAAATCCAATCATACTCTGATCCAGTCATTGTTTGACAGGTCAGAAATCTGGTCCCTCCAATTGTTAGTGCCATCACTTCCAAAATTCATTGTATTTAGCTATCTTTTATATAATTTTTATTTGTAAATTTTGTATTTATTTTATTTCTGCATTTGCACGTTTGTGCATAAATATGGATATATGGATTACTTTTTCTTCTCCCCCCCTTAGAATATAAGCTAAATGCAGAAAGAAATTGGTATATTTTTTATACTTGAATCCCTGACATCTAGGATGTTGCCTGGAACATAGTAGGTGTCTAGTAAATTACTGTTAGTTGATTGGTTGATCAAAATAAATGTCAAATAGTTCAGAGGAAAGACAGGTTGGATTGCTTGAACTAAAATGCTACCAGGGAAATCAGTTTAAGATGGGTAAGAAATCCTCAAGAATATGATTGTGAAGATAAAATGAGAGGAAAAATAGAAGTTGTTGAGAGACTGATGTGGAACAAATCAAATCAGGTCAATAAGCCTATCTTAAGAACCTATCATATCCAAGCACTATTTTTATAATCATTGGGGATTTATAAAAGAAAGAAAAAAATCAGTTCCTGATTTTAAGAAACTCACAGTCTAATGGCAATCTTCAATGTGGCACAGTTGATAGAGCACTGGGACTGGAGTCTGGAACATCTGATTCCCCCAAAATGGTGACCACTTGCAAATTATGAGTAAAAAAGAAACACATTGGATAAATTTAGGGTAGTCACAGAAAAAAAGCACTCTTATTAAGGAGAAATACAAAAATCCTTTTATAGAAGACGAGACAAGCAAAATTTTAAAGAAGTCAGAGAAAATAGGAAGAAAATAAGGAGGAAGAGAATTTCAGGCATGGAGGTCAGCCAGTGAAAATGCCTAGTGTAGGGAAATAAGGTATCCTTTCAAGGAAGAGCCAAGAGACCAATGTCATGGACCACAGAGTATTTGGAAATAAGGCATAAGAAGACTGGAAAGGCAGGAAGGGTCTAATTTCAGAAGGGTTATAGAAGTCACATGCAAGATTTTATATTTGATCTTAGGAGCAATAGGGATTGACTAGAGTTAATTGATTAGAAGAACATAGTCAGGCTTGCATTTTAAAGGTCAATTTAATAGCTGAAAGTAACAGGACTATATTGGGGAGAGACATTGAAAGAGAGAGAGACTAACCAACAGGCTGTTGCACTACTCTTGACATGAAGGAATAAGAACCTATACCAGGATTGTGGTAGTGTCAAAGGAAGATATGGGATATGGGAGAGAGAAATATGATACTTCTGTTGAGAACCTGGGTTACTAAGAGTTTGACAAATCAAACCTTTAACAATAATAGGGAAGTTTGGAAAAGGGGTAAGCTTAGGGAAAAGATGAGTTCACTTTTGAATATGTTGAGTGTAAGATGTATATGTGACATTTAGTTCAAGAAGTTCAGCCATCAGTTTAAATGATGAGACGAGTTCTGGAGAGAGTTCTGGAGATGGATAATAGATCTAAGAATCATCTGGAAAAAAAATGATCGGATCTATGGGAGTTGGGAACATCATCAAGCTAAGTAATTTAGAAGGAAAGGATTAGATATTCTAGGAGAGAGCTAAACTTTAGTGACATCTAGTCAGTGGATATGACCTTGATAAAGATGCAGCAAAGCATACTTAGAAATAGTCAGATAGATAAAAAGAAAACCTGAAAAAAAGGGGTGATTGACAATGTCAAAAACTACAAGAGAGTGGTCCAGAAAAATGAGGATTAAGAAAAAGCAATTAGAAAGCAATTAAGATATCATTAGTAACTTTTGGGGGAGAAGATTCATTTGAATGATGAGGTCAAAATCCAGAATTTGGGTAGATAAAGAAAGGCAGGAAGAATCTAAGTCATAAAGGGTCATAGAAGCCACATGAAAGATTTTATATTTGATCTTGGAAGCAACAGGGACTGAGTAAAGTTAATTGAATAGGAGAAGAATATAGTCAGGCTTGCATTTTAAAGAAGGTCAATTAAATAGCTGAGAGTAACAGGTGGACTACACTGGGGAGAGACATTAAGGGTGAGAGACTAACTAACAGGCTATTATACTACTCTTGACACTAAAGTTTAAGAACCTATACCAGGGTGATGGTAGTGTCAAAGAAATGAGTAAAAGAGCCCTATTATAGATGGTCTTCTCAAGAAGTTTGGACACAAAGGAGAGATGAGATTATAGCTAAAGGGCCTGTATGGATCTAGGATGCATTTTCTGAGACTTGTAGAATACAAGGCTTCAGTCAGTGACTAGGCAGAGATTGAAAATGAATGAATGGTGATGATAGGGATGGCAATTTGCTGGAGAAGATAGGACAAAATGAAACCAAATGAACTTGGCAAAAAGAAAAAGCATCATTTTGCGAGGTATTAATGAAGAAAAGATAGTGGGAGGTGGCATCTGAGTGATATAAGATAGGGTGGGAAAAATAATCTCTTGGCACATGATCAATTTTATTCAGCAAAATGTGGGGCAAGGTAGGCAGAGGGGAAGTCATAGAAGACTTTAGGAGGTATGGAAAGCCACTATAGCGAATGGGATCATGCATTAATTGAGGAGGGAGCAAAGAATTACATTCTGGTGAGGGTCCCATGGAGGTGATATAACAGTTTCATGATTTTCTTTAACTTCCTTAACAAAGAAAGTGGATAATGGTAAAGATCCAAGGTTCAAGCTTGGCACAGGAAGCTAGGTGATTCAAGATGGCAAAACACTTAAAAGAGTTTAACTTTGAGATTAAACTGATTCACCAGAAGTAAAGAAAGATGGGGGGGTGTTATAGTCAATGTGAGGATAATGGTCTGGGAAAGAATTTAGGAGTATAGGGATTAGAGATTACAGTGAGGATGAAGGATGAGTTTCAGTTCGCAAGGCAAGGGGAAGGCAAAATGACAACAGATTTTTATTAGATAAGGGAATTTCAGAATTTATGAGTATGGAAGAGGGACCCTTATAAGTGATGACAAGATTCAAGGATATGATCAACTTTTTGTTTATGTTTATCTTTTTAGCTACAGGGAGATGGAGGAACAGATCTTTGGGAATAAGTAAATCAAGTTTGCAATTGGCAAGTTAGATTGTTTGAGGGAATATGATTATATAGTTGTGGAAAAAAATTTTACTATGAGCTAGGCAGTGAGGTCCTTGAACTAGGAAGGAAAATGTCTTGCTGATCAATAGGCAACAGCTTCCAGGATCTTAATTGAACAATACAGTTTTAGTGAACCTTAAAGGAAGATCACCGAGTGATAAAAGTAAAGGGAGCTTGGAAATGGTAGTGTAAAGTAAAGAGTATTCCAATTCTCTCACAATGGCTTACATTGAGAATAAGAGATTCACTGAGAACTAACCAAATCTGGGCAGGTTCAGAGGATGGAAGCAAGGGAAAGCAAGATAAATAAAAGAATATAGCATGGTCTTCTTTTTTTTTTAATAGTTTTTTTTTTATTTACAAGTTATATGCATGGGTAATTTTACAGCATTGACAATTGCCAAACCTTTTGTTCTAATTTTTCCCCTTCTTTCCCCCACCTCCCTCCCCTAGATGGCAGGATAACCAATACATGTTAAATATCTTAAGGTATAAATTAAATACGAAATAAGGATACATGTCCAAACCATTATTTTGCTGTACAAAAAGAATCAGATTCTGAAATATTGTACAATTAGTCTGTGAAGGAAATCGAAAATGCAGGCGGGCAAAAATATAGGAATTGGGAATTCTATGTAATGGTTCTTAGTCATTTCCCAGAGTTCTTTTGCTGGGTGTAGCTGGTTCAGTTCATTACTGCTCCATTGGAACTTATTTGGTTCATCTCATTGCTGAAGATGGCCAGGTCCATCAGAATTGATCATCATATAGTATTGTTGTTGAAGTATATAATGATCTCCTGGTCCTGCTCATTTCACTCAGCATCAGTTGATATAAGTCTCTCCAGGTCGTTCTGAAATCATCCTGTTGGTCATTTCTTACCAAACAATAATATTCAATAATATTCATATACCACAGTTTATTCAGCCATTCTCCAATTGATGGGCATCCACTCAGTTTCCAGTTTCTGGCCACTACAAAGAGACCTGCCACAAACATTTTGGCACATACAGGTCCCTTTCCCTTCTTTAGTATCTCTTTGGGGTATAAGCACAGTGGAAATACTGCTGTATCAAAGGAAAGTTTGATAACTTTTTGATCATAGTTCCAAATTGCTCTCCAGAATGGTTGGATGCAGTCACAATTCCACCAACAATGTATTAGGGTCCCTGTTTTCCCGCAACCCCTCCAACATTCCCCATTATCTTTCTCTATCATTCTAGCCAGTCTGACAGGTGTGTAGTGTAGCATGATCTTATTAAAAAATATCAGGAATAATATAGATCTGAATAAACTCAAACTAAAACTGAAATCTAAGAACAATTTTTTTTGGTCATTTTGGGAGAGCAAATGGAAGGAAAGTCAAAGATCAAAAAAAGGATATAACTGATATATGGGATAGATAGGATGATAATCATTGACCTTAAAGAAAAGACAATAATGATTAATTTTTATTTTGATTGTTTTCTCTGTCAAGAATAATGACCTTTAGTCTAGAGATGACAAAACAAAAATTGTGAATGAAAAAGGATAATTATACAAATTAAGTTAGAAGATAGTAAGAAAAAGCCTAGCTACAGTTGATTAATTCAAGACACCTAGTCCACATGATCTGTATTTTTGAGTATTGAAAAAACTGTTGGATTTGAGTTAAGCAACTTTTAGTGATATTTGAAAGATTATGAAGAATAGGAGAAGTATCAAAGCATTTGAGAATATCAAATGATGTTCTAGTTGTCAAGAATCAGGGGCAGGGGAGGAGGCATGTCAGAGAATTGTATAATGAGCTTGGTTTTGATTCCTAGGGAAATTCTTGAATAGATCATTAAATGGTTAGTGAACATCTAAAAAAGAAAGTGGTGATTACTGAGATTCTGAAGCACAGCCTCATCAAGAACAAGTCATGCCAGACCAATCTTACCTCCTTTATTAACAGCATTACTAAACTTTTTAAATTGGTTGAATGACTTGATTCAAAGAATAATCACATTATGATTCAATATCAACTTTTCAAAAGGTCTCCAGTGGATAATCCCAGGGATCTATCTGTCAAGCAATTAGCCAAAAAGCAAGTATTAAGTATTTTCTATGTGCTAGCTATTTGCAATGCTCTAGGGAGTTGAGTAAAAGGATAAATGATACAAAACAAACAAAAGCAATCCCTCCCCTCAAGGAGTTCACATTCTAAAAGGATCCAGCTATAAAAATAATTGGGTATCTATAAATATATACAGAATAAATGAAAGGTGTAGAGGGCTGAAACTCCAAAAAAGGTATGCTTGAATCAGACAACTGAACACTGAAGGCTGCATACTTTACAGAAAGATAATAAGAAAACTTTCCATCTCTCATGTCTTTTGGCCTATATTTGCAAATGCCATTTTCTCATTAAAAATGGGGCAGAGGGGAGATCAGCAGAGAAAATTCTATCCTGGAAATAATTCTCACCAAAAAGGAGTAACAGGAATGGAAAAGTGGACTTCTTGGGAGAAAGTTATCAGTCCTTCTTAGCATCTGTGATAGAACAGAATAGTCTGGGATGTACTTCAGGTTTTGGATGAATGAATTTGAAAGTGTTTTTAGAAGAAGAATGAATATGATCCCGTATATTAAAATTCTACAAGAGAAGCCAATATAAAGGGTATGGGAAAATCTCAAGAATAAAATTCTAAAGACAAAGATTTTAAAAGTCTGAGGAGGAGAAAAATGCCATATGTAGAGAGGAGTTTAGGTACAGAGAAACTTAACAGCAAATTTATTTTTCAAAGGATATGTTGAAATGATGAAAACAAAAGATTGATATGGTTCATAATGATGGAATCAGGAGTGGTAGAACTCTCAAAGTGTTGACATCATGAAGGAAAGCTTACATGTTTTTTTTTTTTTAAGTTACTTTTTTAAACTATAAAAAAATGTCACAGGAAAGAAGGGATAGGACTGTTGTTTAGTGTAATAGGGAGGATGACACCATAGACAATGTGGGGAGAGGAGAGAAGTAATCTCACTCAATTCTTATATTTGATATTGTTTTCTTTGCTAAGTACAATAACTTTTGGATTAGAAAGGTTAAGGCATTTGTGACTAATAGGTAATCAATACCTAACATATTTTAAATAAAATTAAGAAAAACACCTATCTGATCTTGATATATTTGAGTTACTAGCCCAGATGACCATTTACATCTTGGATACTGAAAGATCTGATAGATATGATAACTTATCAATTACCAGATTTTTTTAAAATTCTTACAAAGAGGAAGGGAAGCAAAGGACTAGAAAAGATCAAACCTTGTTCTAGTTTTTTAAAAAGGAGATAATTTGGTCTGAAAATAATAGGCCAGTGAGTCCTAATTTTCATGCTGACAGATTTCTGAAATATATTAATAAAGGATTTTTAGTAAACATCAAGATTATGCAGCAATGATCACAAAGAGATGACATGGTCTTCATCAAGAACAAGTCATGACAAACTAACTTTATTTTTGGATATAGTTACTAAGCTGGTTGAGTATGGAGGTGAATGGAGGCAATGGCATGGGCATAATTTGTCTATATTTTATTAAGGCTTTTCATTAAATCTCTACAAGAGAAAAAGCAATGGATTCGGAACTGATTGATTGGCTGGAGTCAAATATAAGCTATTAATTGTTTAATGTCATTTTAGAATGAAGATTCCAGTGGAATGTCTTGGTGTGATTTGATATACTTTGTATTTGACTTGGAAAAAGGCAAAGGTGTCATTTAATATATGTTCAGATATATGAGGGAAAGCTGATACACTATGATAATCAGAATTCAAAAAGTCCTTGACTAGTTAAAACAATGGGCTTAATTGAATGAGATGAAATTTAATGGAATATAATATAAAATCTTACACTTGGTTTTTGAAAATTTGATTTAAGAACATATTGGGTAAAACCTAGTTAGATTGTAGTTTATATTTAAAATTTTGGGGGTATTTATGTTGTTCTTAAGTTGTTTCAGTCATTGCCAACTCTCCTTGGACCCCTTTTGGTGTTTTTTTGGCAAGAATATTATAGTGGTTTCCCATTTCTTTTTCTACGCCATGTTATACATGAGGCAGTCAAAGTTTAAATAACTTGCATACAATTTACATGTGCTTAAGGCTGCATTTGAACTCATGCAGATGTCTGTCTAATTCCAAGCCCATTGCTTTATCCACTGTGCCATCTATCTGCCATTGGGAGTCCAGGGGAATTCTAGTGGACTATTAAATTAATAAAAGGAAATACCATAATAGGACAATCCAGAATATTAATGTGATATTAAACAAGGAATAACTTCCAAGAACTAGAAGGTAAATCACATTCTTTACTTTGCCTGTTGAGAAAACTTCTTAGTAGGATACCATTCCTCTTTGACATATTTTAGGAAGAGCATTAATAAGATCCTAAACAGAATAATCAGTCAAAAACAATCAAGGATTTATTTTAGATCATTGTGCAAAGTGCTAAGGGACTCTAAGAAAGACTAAAGCATTGTCCTTGCCCTCAGAGAGCACACATTTTCTTTTATTTTTCCTCCTAAAAACATTTTTTATTGAAGCTTTTTATTTTCAAAACATACACAAAAATAATTCTTCAACATTGATTCTTGCAAAACTATGTGTTCCAATTTTACTTCCCTCCCCCACCTTCTCCCCTAGTTGGCAGATAATCCAATATATGTTAAACATGGTAAAAATATATGTAAATCTAATACAGGAATACATGTTTATACAATTTTCTTGCTGCACAGAGAAAACCAGAACAAAAAGGAAAACATGAGAAAGAAAATAAAATTCAAGAAAACAACAACAAGAGAAGTAAAAATGCTATGTTGTGATCTATACTCGATTCCCACAGGCTTCTCTCTGGATAGAGATGACTCTCCATCACAAAATCATTGTAACTTACCTGAATCATCTCATTGTTGAGAAGAGCCATGTCCATCATAATTGATCATCATATAATCTTGCTGCTGACATGTACAATGATCTCCTGGTTCTGTTCATTTCACTCAGCACCAGTTCATGTAAGTCTCTCCATGTTTTTCTAAAATAATCCTCTTAATCATTTCTTACAGAATAACAATATTCCATAACATTCATATACCATTATTTATTCAGCAATTCTCCAATTGAAGGCATCCACTCAGTTTCCAATTTCTAGCCACTATATAAAGGGCTGCCACAAACATTTTTGCACATGTGGGTTTCCTTCTTTTAAAATCTCTTTGGGATATAAGTCCAATAAAAGCACTGCTGAGTCAAAGGGTATGCACGGTTTGAGCACGCTTTGAGCATAGTTCCAAATTGGAAAGTACACATTTTCAAGGGGAGACAATATACAAACAACTATGATATAAAAAGGATTTTTTAAATGTGATCAACAGGAAAAAATAATGATAAATGTTAGAGGGGGGAGAGAAAATTTGGATGCTAATTCATTGTTGGTGAAATTGTGAACTGATATAAACATTTTAGAGAGTAATTTTGAACTATGTGCAAAGGGCTATAAAACTGTGCATACCCTTTGATCCAGCAGTGTCTCTACTCATTCTGTATTGCAAGGAGATCATAAAAGAAGAGAAATGACCCACATATGAGAAAATGTTTGTAGCAGCTTTCTCTGTACTAACAAGGAATTGGAAATTGAGCATACGTCCATCAAAGGGGAATGGCTGAATAAGATATTATATATGAATGTAATATATTATTGCTGTATAAAAATGATGATCAGACTGATTTCAGAAAAGCGATGAAATACTTACATGAACTTATGCTAAGTGAACACAACCAAGAAAATATTGTTCCCAGTAATAATGAGATTATGTGATGGACAACTGTGGTGGACTTGGCTGTTTTCAACAATGAAGTGATTCAAGGCAATTCCAATAGACTTGTTATGGAAAGTAATATCTGCAGCCAAAGAGAGGACTATGGAGGCTAATGTGAATCAAAACATAATTTTCATGCTTTAATTATTTGTTCAGTTGTTTTTTTTTTCCTTTATTGTGGTTTTTTCCCTTTTGTTCTGATTTTTGTTGTGCAGGATGATGAATACAGCAACATGTTTAGAAGAATTGCACATATTTAACCCATGTTGAATTATTTGCTTTCTTGGAGAGAGGAGAGAGGAGAAGGGAAGAAGAAAAATTTGGAATACAAAATTTTGCAAAAGTGAATATTAAAAACTATCTTTGCATATATTTGGGGAAAATAGTATATTATATTTTAAAAGAAGTCATCTTATAAAATAGTCGTTAGCAATGAAGTTTTAAAAAGGGGCTTGTGGGAACAAAACAGCATTCATATAGAAGGTGACATTTGAGCTAAATCGCAAAGCAAATCAAAGAATCCAAAAGGTAAAAGTAAGGAAGCAGAGCTTTCCAGGCATGGAGTCATACAGTGAAAAGAAGCAGAGATGAGACATACAGTGCAGCATGCAAGAAACAGCAGAGGAATTAGAATAGCTGGATCTTAGGATATACAGCAGAGTAGTGTTTGAGACCAGATTATAAAGGTCTTTTAGAAGATTGATATCTATATCTCGATATGTACAGACAGACACATTGAGTGATTGATCACACAGGTAATAATTAGGCACTAAAGTTTATTAAATAGGGGAGTCAGACTTACTTTTTAAAAAATTACTTTGGCAGCTGGTAAAGAAGTGTGTTGTGACAGGGATACTAACCATCAGGCTATTTCCCATAAGTGTGAGGTGAACTACATGTGGCAATTGTGAGAGTAAAAAGGGGATATCTCCAAGTATTTTTGTGATGTTAGACTTGGGCAACAGATTGGATAAACAGAGTAAAAGAATGAAAAGTTGAGTATGAACCATTTATTGGAATCCTGGATGGTTGAGAGAAGGTTGATCCTCAGGAAAATAATTTTTTTTCCTTTTTTTCATATTTTTATTTGTAATGTTTGACACAATTGCATGTAGCAGACAATTAAAAATATTTATGTGCTGTTGAGTTTTCAACAAATAAAACTTGCATTTTTAGCTTTTTGGGGTGATTTTTTTCATGTTATGCCTTTCATTAGTGCTTTCTTTCTTTTTTATTAAAGTATTTTGTTTTTTCAAAATATATGCATGTATAATTCTTCAACATTAGCCCTTGCAAAACCTTGTGTTCCAATTTTCCCTCCCTTCCCTCACACCTTCCCCTTGATGCTATGTTAAACATGGTAGAAATATATGTTAAATTTAATGTATACATATTATTTATATGTGATGTCTGGACTAGCTCTCTGAAGAATCTTGGGACTAACCCTGGTCTTAGTGGAGTAGAGCCACCAGGAGGATGGTCAAAGATGGAATGTCTCATTTCCAGTCTTCTCAGCCCTTAAATACTTCAATATGATTGCATCATCACTAGCACACTAAGTGTGTGTGAACTAGAGAATCATTATCTCATCAATTCCACTGAGTTAACACCTTGTTGTTAGTGTCCTTGTTTCAAGTATATTTCTCCAGAGTTCTACCCCTCTACATTTATACAATTATTGTGGTGCATAAGAAAATCAAACCAGTAAAAAAAGAAGCAAAATAAAATGAGAGCAAGCAACAACAAAAAAAGATGAAAATGCTATATTGTTAATCACATTCAGTTCCCACAGTGAATCCTACACCTCTCTGAGTGTAGATGACTCTCATGGTCACTGAACAATTGGAAGTGGTTTGAATCATCTCATTGTTGAAGGGAGTCACTTCCATCAGAATTGATCATCATATAATCTTCTTGTTGCTGTGTATAATGATCTCCTGGTTCTGCTCATTTCACTTAGCATCAGTTCATGTAAGTCTCCCCAAGCCTCTCTGAAATCATCCTGCTGGGCATTTCATACAGGACAATTATACCATAATTTATTCAGCCATTCTCTAATTGATGGGCATGCACTCAGTTTACAATTTCAAGAATGGTTGGATCAATTATATACTTCAACAACAATACTATATGATGATAAATTCTGATGGACGTGGCCCTTTTCAACAATAAAGATGAACCAAATCAGTCCCAAAAGAGCAGTAATGAACTGAACCAGCTACACCCAGGGAAAAAGCTCTGGAAGATGACTATAAACCACTACATAGAATTCCCATTCCCTCTATTTTTGTCCATCTGCATTTTTTATTTCCTTCACAGGCTAATTATGTACTATTTCAAAGTCCGACATTTTATACAGCAAATTAACTATTTGGAAATGTATACATATATTGTATTTAACTTATATTTTAACATATTTAACATGTATTGGTCAACCTGCCATCTGGGGGAAGGGGTGGAGGGAAGGAGGGAAAAAGTTGGAACAAAAGCATTTGCAACTGTCAATGCTGAAAAATTACCTATGCATATATCTTGTAAATAAAAAGCTATGTAAAAAAAGAAAGAAAGAAAGAAAGAAAGAAAGAAAGAAAGAAAGAAAGAAAGAAAGAAAGAAAGAAAGAAAGAAAGAAAGAAAGAAAGAAAGAAAAAGAATGGTTGGATCAGTTCACAACTCCACCAACAATTTATCAGCATCCCAGTTTTCCTACATCCCCTCCAATATTCGTCATTATCTTTTCCTATCATTTTAGCCAATCTGAGAGGTGTGTAGTAATATCTCAGAGTTGCGTTAATTTGCATTTCTTTGATCAATAGTGATTTGGAGCACTTTTTCCTATAACTAGAAATAGTTTCCATTTCTTCATCTGAAAATTGTCTGTTCATATCCTTTGACCATTTATCAATTAGAGAATGGCTTGAATTCTTATAAATTTGAGTCAATTCTCTCATTTTAGAAATCTCTCTCATTTTAGAAATGAGGCCTTTAGCAGAACCTTTGAATGTAAAGATGTTTCTCCAGTTTATTGCTTCCCTTCTTGCATGCATTAGTTTTGTTTGTACAAAAACTTTTTAACTTAATATAATCAAAATTATCTGTTTTGTGATCAATAATGATCTCTAGTTCTTCTTTGGTAACAAATTCCTTCCTCCTTTACAGATCTGAGAGGTAAACTATCCTATGTTCTAATTTGCTTATAATATTATTCTTTATGTCAAATGATGAACTCATTTTGACTTTATCTTGATATATGGTATTAGATGTGGATCAATGCCTAGTTTCTGCCATACTGGTTTCCAATTTTTCAAACACTTTTTGTCAAATAGTGAATTCTTGTCCCAAAAGCTGGAGTCTTTGGATTAGTCAAACATCAGATTACTATAGTCATTGACTATTTTGTTCTGTGAACCTAACTTATTCCACTGATCAACTATTCTATTTCTTATCCACCAACAAATGTTTTTGATGACTGCTACTTTATAAAAGAGTTTTAGATCTGGTAGAGCTAAGCCACCTTCATTTGCTTTTGTTTTTTCATTAATTCCCTTGAAATTCTTGGCCTTTTTTTCTTCCAGATGAATTTTGTTGTTTTTTTTTCTAGATCAGTAAAATAGTTTCTTGGGAGTTTGACTGGTGTAGCACTAGATAAATAGATACATTAGGTAGTATTGTCATCTTTTATTATATTTGATCCACCTATCCATGATCATTTGATATTTTTCCAATTGCTTAGATCTGACTTTATTTGTGTGGAAAGTCTTTTGTAGTTTTGCTAATATAGTTCCTGACTTTCACTTTGCCAGTAGATTCCCAAATATTTTATACTATTGACAATTCTTTTAAATGAGATTTCTCTTTGTATCTCTTGCTGTTGAGTTATGTTTGTGATATAATAAAATTCTGATGATTTATGTGGATTTATTTTGTTTGAAATTTTGCTAAAGTTGTGGATTATTTCTAATAGTTTTTTAGTTGATTCTCTAGGGTTCTCTAAGTATACCATCATAGCATCTGCAAAGAGTGACAATTTGGTTTCCTCATTACCTACTCTAATTCCTTTAATCTCTTTTTCTTCTCTTATTGCCAAAGCTAGCATTTCTAATGCAATATTGAATAGTAATGGTGATAGTGGGGAACCTTGTTTCACCCATGAAATTATTGGGAATGATTCCAATTTATCACCATTATATATGATGCTTGCTGATGGTTTTAAATAGATGCTACTGACTGTTTTTAGGGAAAAGATCATTTATTCCTATACTCTCTAATGTTTTTAAGAGGAATGGATGTTAGATTTTGTCAAATCTTTTTTTGCATCTACTGAGATAATCATGTGGTTTTTTGTTAATTTGGTTATTGATATAGTCAATTATGCTAATAATTTTTCCTAATATTGAACCAGTCCTGCATTCTTGATATAAATCCTACTTGGTCATGGTGTATTATCCTGGGGATGATTCTCTGTAATCTCTTTGCTAATATTCTGTTTAAGATTTTTGCTTCAATATTCATTCGGGATATTGGTCTATAATTTTCTTTTTCTATCTTCATCCTACCTGATTTAAGTATCAGTACCATGTTTGTGTCATAAAAGGAATTTGTTAGGAGTCCTTCTTTCCCTAATTTTTTTTTTTTACTTCACATGAAGCATAATAAATTCTGCTCCAGCTTTTTACCTTTACTCTGTATGTTTCACTCTGCTTTAAATGTGTTTCTTGTAAGCAACATATTATAGGATTCTGGATTTTAATCTAGTCTGCTATCTGCTTCTCCTTTTTGGGAGAGTTCACTCCTTCACATTTATGGTTAAAACTACTAATTCTGTATTTCCTGCCATCTTATTATCCCCAGATTATGCTTTTCTTTTTTTTTTTTAACCTCCCTTATCTCCCTCCCCAGTATTTTACTTATGAGCACCACTCGCCTCAAGCAGCCATCCTCCTTTAGAACCCCTCTTTCTTTTTTGTACTGTTGCCCCACTATTTCTACTATTTTCCCTTCTATGTAGCTTATCCCTTCCTTTTTCATCTTCCCCCTCCCACTTTTTTTTAAGGTGAAATTTCTCTGTGAAACCAAATAAGTATAATATTCTTTCTTTGAACCCAATCTGATGAGAATAAGATTCATATATTGTTTATTCCCCTCTTTTCTTTCCCTTAGTTATAAAAGGTTTTCTTTGCCTCTTCATGAGATATAATTTACCTCATTTTACCACTACCTTCCCCTTTTTCTGGTACAATCTTTTTCTACCTTATTTCTTTTTTATATTATAACAGTAAAATCAAATTATACATGCACTCTCTAAGTTTACCCACAACAGAAATACAGTTCTCAAGAGTTCTTTTCTTTTTACCTTTGTATGCTTCTCTTGAGTTTTATTTTTGGAGGTCAAATTTTTTTGTTTAGCTCTGGTCTTTTCATCAGAAATAAATGGAATTCTTCTTTTATGAAAGAAAATGTTCAGTTTAGCAGGTTAGTTTATTCTTGGCTGCATTCCAAATTCCTTTGCCTTTCAGAATGTCAGATTCCAGATCCTTGATCCTGTAAAGTAGAAGCTGCTAGGTCCTGAAGAATCCTTATTGTGGTTCCTTGGTATGTGAATTGTTTCTTTTTTTTTTTTTTTTCCTGGCTGCCTGCAATATCTTTTCCTTGGTTCAATAGTTCTGAAATTTAGCCACTATATTCCTTGGAGTTTTAATTTTGGGGTCTCATTCAGGAGGTGATCAGTGAATTCTTTCAATGGCGATTTTACCTTCTATTTCTATGATATCAGGACCATTCTCTTTGATGATTTCCTGAAAAATAGTGTCTGGGTTTTTTTGTTCATCATGGTTTTCAGGAAGTCTTTAGGTTGTCTCTTCTAGATCTCTTTCCCAGGTCAGTTGTTTTCCCAAGTAGTTATTTTACATTTTCTTCTATTTCATTTTTTTTTTTTTGCTTGACTGTGAATCTTAATGTCTCAATGAGTCATTCATTTCCCTTTGTTCAGTTCTGATTTTTAGTGAATTATTGTCTTCATTTACTTTTTTTAAACTTCTTTTTGCATTTGTCCAATTGATTTTTAAATGAGTTGTTTTGGATTTTTTCTATGGATTTGTTCCATTTCACAAATTCTGTTTTTCAGAAAGTTGTTTTCTTTTTTTCCATTTTGTCAAATCTACCTTTTAATGAATTATATGCTTTTTCCATTTTACTAAGTCTATTTTATAGTTAATATTCTTCCGATCATATCTATGTTGCTTTTTTCCAAACCCCTTTGCAAAGATATCATTTTCTTTTCCCATTTTTCTTCTAGCTCTCTTTTAAGATCCTTTTAAATTTCTTCAGGAAAAGCCCAGTGTGATGGGGTCCAATTTATATCATCCTTTGGGGCTTTATCTGAAGATCATCTGTTTTTACTCTCCTCAGGGTTTGAAATCTGTTTTTCTCTTTCACCATAAAAACTATCTATGGTCAGAATTCTCTTTGCTTTTTTATTCATTTTTTTTTAAAAGTTGAGATCTGTTTTTAGGGTTAGGGAGATTGTCCAAGCTTCTCTTCAAGTGGCAGTGGCTGTGCTGGGTCAATGCTAACTCACTTCCAATGCTGAGTGGATATGGCAAGATCTCATGAGCTTCTGGTATTTCCAAATTTAACTTTTATATTTGTGTTGGATACTTTACAACTTCTTTTATGTTCTACTGGCTTGCAATCAGGGCAGAATAATTTAGACTACTGTAGATTGCTCTCTATAGATTCTCCAGCATGTGGAGCCCCCACAGTCCTGGATCTGCACTGCCTGCACTGACAAGAACAATATTTAAAAAAATGAGAACGGTGGGGATGGGGAAGGTTCAAAAGGATTTCTCTTCTGGACATACTGAGTTTAACATGTCTATTTAACCTATAATATGAGATGTCCAATAGGTAATTAGAGATGTAAGACTAGAGATCAGAAAACAATTAATGTATGGCCAAGGAGATATGAGAATCATTTGCAGAGGTTATAATTAAATCCATAAGAGCTGATTATATCATTAAGTGATAAAGAATAGAAGGTGGGAAAAAGCAAGGTAAAGCCATAGGAAAAAACTCCTGGCTAAATGGGTATGACCTGAATGAAGATCCAGCCAAGTAGTCTAAGAAAAAGTAGTCAATGGATGAAAAGAGAAAGAACAGTGAGAAGTATCAAGAAGACCTAGAGAGGAGAAAATATGAAGGAGAAAAGAGTTATTAACAATGTCTAAGTTTTTATAGAAGTCAAGAATGGTGAGCATTGAGAAAATGATGAGAATCAGATTTATCATTTAAGAGATGTATGATAACTTTGGAAAGAACAGATTAAATTGAATGCTAATACTGGAATCCAGATTATAGAGATTTTTAGGAGAGTAAGTGGAAAGTAAGCAAAAACATAAAGTATAAATAGCTTTGTGTAGGAAGTTAGTCACGATAGGAAAAGAGAAATATAGAACTATAGCTTGTATAGATAACTAGGTCAAGTGAGAATTTTTAAAGATGGGACAGATATGAATAGGTTAAACATTCAGACTAGGGAAATATCCAATAGCTGGAAATCTTCTCAGCCCTTAAATACTTCAGTATGATTACATCATTATAGCAACTGAGCATGTGCAACCATTATATCACCATATCACATTAAGTATATGTTTAGAGAAACATTATCTCACACTGAGTAGGTACTTAACTATAAGCACCCTGCTGTCCTTGGTTCAAATGCACCTTTTCAGATTTCCAGCTCCCTACATCTCCCACTTTGTTTTGTTTTAGAACACTGGTGGTCACTCCCTCCCTCAGTTCTTAGGAAGTGAGGTAAAAACACCGAAAAGGAGGTGATCACACCCTCCCTGACTTCTCAGGAAGGGAGGTTAGAATAGCAAAGGGAAATGGAAAGTCAAACCAGATATTGTTAGGAGATTTCCTCTGGGCTGAAGGGTCTTACTTGAAAGAGGTATACATAAATCCATTAGCATGGGAAGTATTACACAAGCACATATATAACACAGGCTAGTAGTGATGTAACAAACAACATAAATCAATATGAGGAATTATACATGTCCATAAGTCCTAGAAGGAAGGTATATAAATAACAATCACAATACACCTCCTTCAGCAGTTAAGAGACAATCCAAAACCAATCTATTGTCCATCATTTCACATGTCAGGGAATCCAATCATTCCTACAAGTTTTGAAGTCCTGCAAAAGTCTCATCATGTGTCAGGGAATCCAATGATTCCTGCAGATTTTGAAGTCTTGCATAGTCTCAACAATTTTTTATGCTCACGAGTCAATTGCCATATACATAGAGTTAACTGTAAGGCTCTTTCAGTGGCACACATCGTCAGAGTTGGAATCACCAGATGTTTCTTGGGACTGCTTCTTTTCAAAGATCTTCTCCATTCTCTCCAATGGACAAAGTGAATATGGCTCATTGGCACCCATATGATTCCTTCTCCATCTATAGAGATACAAGTAAACCTCTTCCTCAAGCAGTTAAGCTATCTGGTCCTTTTCATTGACCACTTTCTGGATCTCTCCACATTACCTGGTGATTATCTAAAAATAGTGGATCTGCTCATACTGGTCACTGCCCTTCTGGTGGGTTATAAAATCTTTCTGCCAGAGCAAGTGCATCTTTGTCAAAAATCAAGAAGTTAATTGTATAAAGAGGTAAATTTAGAAGTTCTCTAGGGTAACCTGTGGCTCCCCCTTTCTTTTGTTTTTGGAGGAGTGTATTGATGTCTCTGTTTCTCCTCTCTACAATTGTCTGTCCTTGAGGATTAAAGGGTATGCCAGTGGTGTGTAAAATCTTATACTGTGCACAAAAGTGTGCAAAATGTTTAGAAGTATATGTAGGTCCATTATCTGTTTTTATTGCTTGTGGCACACCCATAACTGCAAATGCTTATATAAGGAATTCAGTGACCACTCAGATTGTCTCTTTTGTTGCTGGTATTGCAAAAGTAAATCTTGAAAAGGTGTCTACTACAATATAGTTAAAAGACAGATACCAACAGATTTATAATGGGTCACATCCATTTGCCAAATTTCATTGGATCTCAAATCATGAAGGTTCTTCCCTGGAGAGAGTGTAGCAGCATGGAAAGTAAGGCAAGCTGTACAGGCTTTTACTATGCTCCTAGCTTCCTTTCTTGTTATTCCAAATTGTAAACGTACACCTCAAGCAGCCTGATGATATTTAAAATGAGATTCTTGTGCTTCCTGAAATAAAGGAGTATTGGCTCACATGGTTGGAAAGTGATTTGCCTTTGCATTTCCATAAAAAATAGAACCTGGAAGTCACCATGAAAGTGGACATGCAAAATATAAATCTTACCTGGATGCTTTCTCAGTTGCTCTTAAAGTACCTTAAAGAGTTGATATATACATATATTAGAACATACAAACTTTATTTGGGCTAGGGCAATTCTTTGTTCCACATCTACTGAATAGGCCAAATCAGATATTATATTTATGTCTCCTTGAAAATAAGCAAGAGCTAAAATGATTGCATACAATTCATTCTGCTGAGTGGACTGAAAAGGAGTTCTGACTACTCTCTTTATAGTTAAGTCAAGAGAGTGTACAGCACAAATGTTATGTTTGGGTGCATCTGTAAAGATAGTTGGTCCTTTAAGAGGAAGCTTTTTCTTCAAAAACCCCATTGCCAATTATAGTTGGACTATCTTTAATGGAGACCCATGTATAAAATTTGGGGCCATGGCTAATAGAATTGGCCACTCTGGGATGGTTTCACAGCATGCATTAATTTGTGCATTGGTATAAAAGGTGTATATCTTGCCAGGTCTTATTCCAGATAATTGCACTATTCGCTTAATGGTCTTTAATAAAATTCTAGCCACAATCACTGGCTAAGGATTAAGGATTTGTTCTGGTTGTACTGGGAGGTTTACCCACTCTATCACACTGTCTTCTTGATAAAAGACTGCTGTGGGTGCCTCTTCTGTAGCAAAAACTGATATTTCCAAGGGTTTTTCAGTGACTCTTTCAACCACATTGGATAAAGCCAGCTCAACTTCTCTCAAAGCCTCTTGAGCTTCTTTTGTAAGCTAGAGTGGTGAGTTTAAAGCAGTGTCTCCTCTTAAAATGTCATATAATCGTTGCAATTGATAGGTAGTCAAACCTTACACTAGATATATCCATTGGATATCTCCTATCAGTTCCTGAAAGTTATTTAAGGTGTTTAGCTTCTCTGTTCTTAAGGACAGTTTTTGTACTGTAGGCACCTTAGGGTATACTTCATATACTAAATATTGAAAAGGAGCATGCCTTTGAATTTTTTCTGGAGCTATATGCAATTTGTAGTTCCTTAGTGTTTCTATAGTCTTTTGTAGACATGCTTCTAACATTTGCTCCTCAAGTGCTTCAAGATATCATCCATGTAATGTAACAACATTACTTTTGGAAATGCTTTTCTTACTAGAGCAAGAACAGCAGCAACATACATTTGACACATAGTAGGGCTATTTTTCATTCCCTGTGGCAAAACTGTTCATTCATATTTTTTATAAGGTTCAGCTAAGTTAACACTGAGCACTGAAAAGGCAAATCTTTTCAAATCCTCCTTATCTAGAGGGATAGAATAGAAATAATCCTTAATATCTATAGCCTTAAAAGGCCATTCTCTAGGCAACTGAGTAGGAAATGGAAGTCCAGGCTGAAGAGTTCCCATAGTTTCCATCTGTTCATTTACTTTTCTTAATCAGCCAATAGCCTCCATTTTCCAGATTTCTTTCTTTCTTTCTTTCTTTCTTTCTTTCTTTCTTTCTTTCTTTCTTTCTTTCTTTCTTTCTTTCTTTCTTTCTTTCTTTCTTTCTTTTTTTTTTTTTTTACAACAAATACAGGGGAATTCCAAGGACTTATAGAAGGTTGTAAGTATCCTTGGTCAAGTTGCTCTTGTACTATATCTAATAAGGCCTGAATTTTTTCGCTTGCTAAGGGCCACTGTTCTACCCATACTGTAGTTTTCCATTGAATGGGAACAGGTGAGAGTGCAGGCAGGCCTTCAATAGCAGCACTGCTTAAAAAGCCAAACTACTCAATTGTAATCCTAACTATTGTAGGATGTCTCTTCCCCACAGATAGATGGGGATTTTTTCAACTAAAAAAGAGTAAAAACTCCTGTTTCACCTTCACATATCCATCTCAAAGGGGTAAAATTAACTTCACCTGCTATTAATCCTCCTATGCTAGACATATTAATGTCTGCCTTAATCTTTGGCCATGACTAACCCAATTAGCACCGCTAATAATTGTATGATCTGCACCTGTGCCTACCAATCCTTCTAATGATATGCCATTTACATAGACAGTTAGCATAGGATTGTCAGCTATAACAGCTGCATTCCAGAATATTCCTGATTCTGTTGTTGGGAGTCAAAATCTGGGCCACTATCACCTGATTGCCTATCAGCAGCATGTATCAGTAAATCTGACGCTACTACTTCTCCTGGGTGATAAATCACACATTGTCTACCTGTATTAGTGACTGGGATATTAGCTACACATTCTCCAGTTTTCCAAATCAGCGTATGGATGGATACTGTTTTGTAAGCACTTTCAGGAGGTGAAATGGTCAAGCCTACTGTGCCTGGAGGCAAAGGATCTATAAGCCAGACAAGAACAGATTTTACCTCTCCAGGGGATATCTCAGTAATCCTAGCTGCATACAACTCTATTATCCCCACTTATAATCCCTTTTTCCTATCAGGTTGCTTCTTGGCTGATTGATCATAGCTGAGTATTGAACTTCTAAAGAGTCTCTGGGTGTGACATTGCCTGCCATCATGCCCCAAGTGTTTTCTGCCTGGGGCCCTGAGCTGAACCCCGCTTCCCATTTCCCTGAGTCAATCTACATTCTAATGCCCAATGAAAGCCTTTGTTTTGTTTTAGACATGGGGTTTGGGGTCTTGTCCTCCCACTCTGTTTTTTCACTTTATCTTCATGCCAACATTGAGCTTTCAAATACCCTACTTTACTACATTTAAAGCATTGACAAGTCTCTCTGGTACTCCCTTGCCAAAAGGGACCCTGTCTTCCCATATCCAGATCTTGGTAAGTCTGCATCATAGCCTGGCTATAAAAAGTACTTGTGTCCACTGTGGCACAGCATCTTATGATCTCATCTAATGGAGTATCCTTCTGTAGTCCTAGTATAATTCTTCTACAAACTTCATTAGCATTTTCTTTAGCAAGTTATCTTATCATAATTTCTGAAGCTACATTTTCATCAATATTTTGTACGACAGCTATCTGCAGACATCCCATGAAATCAGAAAAGGTCCGTGCATTTTCGTGAAGGCTTCCCCTCTATCTTGCCTTCCTGGGAGGGTGTCCCAAGCTTTGATAGCAGCAGAAGCAATTTGCTCATATGCTCCTACAGGGTAATTAATCTATGCTAAAGTATCTACATAAGGACTTATAACTGTTAGTTGGTCAAAGGTGACTGATATATTAACTCCAGGTTGCCTATTTTGTTGGGCTTGTATTCTACAGAGTTCACTATACTCAGAAAGTCACAACGAGTTTTGTCCAGGTTCTAAACATGTCCTTGTTATAGATTTCCAATCACTAGGGTTAAAACTTCAAAAGCCAAATTCTCTAATAACATCTTAATATAAGCTGATGTAGACCCATAAAGAATACAAGCCTTTTTCAGATCTTTGATAATTTCCTGATTAAAAGGAGTGTATTTTATGTATTCTTGATGTGAAGAGTCAAACTCTTCAATTACAGGGTACATTTCTATTCTCAAATCAGATATATCTTGTCCTTCCTCTTTAGCTTTAACTAGTACCTTCTGTAACAGTATCATGGGGGGTAGACAAAACAGCTATATGGGTGGTGCTGGTGGTGTTGCTGCCCTTCTTTCTCTTCCTCCACCCTCCACCCACAAAGGGAAAATTGAGGGAGAAAGATCAGGAGATGGGAAATGCTCCTGCTGGGATGTAACTGAGTTGTGAAATTAAAAAGCACCACACCCCTTAAGTTCATCAGCGCTGTACTTAACTCCTTTCATGTCCAATTCTCCATGCTTTTCAGCTGCTTTGTCAGTACCATCCTCCTCCTGCTTTTTCTCCTCACACTTCCTTGTCTGGCTGTCCACCTTAAATATTTTCCTTTTTTTTAAAATTTTTTAAGAACTTATGGGATTCTTTAAAGACAATTTTATTATGTTGTACATAAGGAATGTTTCCCAGGAATTGAATCAGGACCTATAGCTTCATAATATTCAATTAGTTGTTCTCCCACTATTTCTCACATATCTGGCTCTAAATTTTCTTCCTTAGAGATCCAAGGAGATGTGCATTCTAATATATTTAAGAATCCACTGATCTGCTTCCAAGTTACCAACAAACATTTATTTTTTATTAACCTAACTATGCATTCTACATACTTCCCTCAGGGTTGGGGAGGCTCTTTTCTTAGTATTTGCCCCATTTCAGCTAAAAAAAAAAAATGAAAGTGACTAGTTTAGCCCTTATCAAAGTTTCTTGCTTGTCTATTTTTATGCTCACTCTATTTCCAGGTCACAGGGACTTCTCCACTGAACTCATCGATCCTATCAGTCGAGCTGCTGAGTGTAGGGCCTCATGTCTAGGACACCATGATTCGTGCCAAAATGTAATGTCCAGACTAGCTTTTTGGAGGATCTCTGGCAGGCCTTCCTCTTTAGGTGGAGAGATGATGAAGGAAGGAGAGCCACCTGAGATTGATCAAAAAAGGAGCTTCCATGTCTGAGAGCCTCTTTTGTATCTATGTCTGAGATTTTTGTTACCAGTCTTCTCAGCCCTTAAATACAGTACAATTATATCACTACAGTAACTGATCAAGTGCAAGCATTACATCACTATATCACATTAAATATATGTTTAGAGAACCATTATCTCACTTAGTAATAAGCATCCTGCTGTCCTTGATTCAAGAGTTCTGGCCCTTTACAGGAATCAGACTATGAACTGTTGTTAGAGGAATTCCTTTTTTCTCTCTCTGAGATATGACATGTAGCCTGTATGCCACATCAGCTTAGCAGGGCCGGCCCAGGAAATAAAAAAAAAAAAAAAAAAAAAAAAAGCATGGCCCCTGAGGCAGGAGATTATATCATGCAGGAGTTATAGGAACTGCTAGTAGGTTCCTTGAGGTAGCAAGTGGTGTGTCCTCTTGCTAGATTGCTTCCTGGGGTTGCTAACTCCACATCTCCTTTCTGTGGCTCCACCTATGACAGTGCTGAGTGGACTGGGCACAGGTAATCCCTGAAGATTACTGAAAGTATAAATAGACAGCTCTGAGTGGAACTTGCTCTCTTGCTTTCTGCTACCCGCACTGAGAAGATGGCTGAATAAAGACAGACTGTTTGCACCTCCTGATTGGCTCATCTATGTGTTTATCTGGGTAGGCTCTGAAGATGGTATGTATGATTCTGGCAGCCTAGACTAGTGTGCCTGGACAGTCTGGCACAAACTAAGCAATGAATTCATTGAAGAAAGGAGTACTTTGGAATTTCATAGAGTAAAAACTATCAAAATCTTGATTGGGTAAGAAATTGTGTTCAATTAAATTCAGAAGTAATTGATTACTGAATGATAATTAAAAGAGAAAGTCTTGAAGTGGCAATGGAAAGCAAAGGATATTCCCTCTCAACAACTCTGTGAATGGATGTTGGTAAAAGTATATCTGGTACTTGAAAGAATGGCCAGGAAATCTTGTCTTCAGGGGAAAAAAATCAGGCATTAAGGCAGTGAAGGACCTCAATTTCATGCCTCATTCAAATAAGTTGAAGAGTAAAAGTTGTTTATTTGTTTAACTTGGATAAGAAAAAAAGTTAAAATGGGATATGAGAGATATCTTAAAGTATCTTCTTGGCTAGTGCATGGATGAAGAATTTGATTTTATATATTTGGCCTCTAAGGTCACTATTAGGAACAATTAGAGCAAATTACCAAAAAAAGGAAGTTTTAATCTGTATATAAATAAAAACTTTGGACTATATTGGGAAGTCTTGGATTCCATTTCATTGGAGGTGTGTGTGAAAAATATTTGGAGAAAATTCCTTTTTTTTTTTTTAAAGAAGAATATATTTCCAATACTTATTATAACTTCCTGTGGTTTGGATTAGATAGTCACTGAGGTATTTTCCAGCTCAAAAATACCATGATTGAATTAAGCAGTCTTCTTGTCCAATATAAAATAAACTTTTATAGAGGTAGCCACATGGCAGTAACCCACAAAATTATTTTTAAAAATTAAAAAAAAACAAAAAAACCTTGTTTAGTAATTGTTGGTTTATGCTGTCTTTTTTCTACTTTCTATATCTCTAAAGGAAATGCTCCTTTCTTTCATTTTAGACCTTTGTCATTGTTCATACAAGGATATGGAAAATTGATACTTAGCATCTCCAACTTCTTCTCCTGACTAATTCTTTTCCAGAACTGGTCTTATTACAATCTGCCTTCTATATAATCAATAACCCATGCTTTATTACAGTGAAATTCAACTATTCAACAAATATGTTGTCTGACTTAAATAAGTATATATATATATATATATATATATATATATATATATATAATCACAAGAATAGTAAAGGATTGATCCAGACAATAATCAGAAATATTTAGAAAGCATAAGAATAGCAAATGCTTGATCAAGACAACTAATAATCAAAAAGTTTAAGTAAAGAGAAACTCACTTCTAGCTAGAGAATTGTGGAAAATTTCATGAAGAAAGTAGTGAGTGGGTTCAGTGATAAGAATTTCATGTGAGCACATTATATAAATGGGTCAGGAGGGGATAGCCATAGTTACAAAATAAGAGAAGAAAAATTACTCAAAGAAGGAGAGGGATAAGGTGCCCTGAGATAATTTGGCTAAGTAACTGAAATATGCCAAGAAATGTAAGGGAGAAGAAAACAAAGAAAAGTTGGTGTGAACAAGTCTCAGTTGCCACAGAAAGATCCAAGAAAATGAGCATTGAAAAAAGGCTATTGGATTTGGTAATTCATAGGATAAAAGATTCAGAGTCAGAAATCAACATAGAAGTAATCTAGTCCAATCCTTTCTGTTTACTGATGGGAAGACTGAAGTCCAGAAAAGTAGAGGGAGTACCACAAAAGTCATAAAGAATAACAAATCAAGATTTGCACTCAGGTCTTTGAATCAAAATCCAACACTTTTTACCTCCTCACTCTGTCTCTCCAATTAATTTAATTAGTGAAAAGATCATTATTGATTCTGGAGAGTACAATTTCATCAAAGTTATAGGAATAAAAGTTCAAAAATAAGAGGTTAAATTGTGAATAGGTATTTAGGAGGTGATAGTAAACATAGACTGTCTTTTTTTTAAGTATAATAAGCAGATGAAAAATTAGACAGCAGCTTGAGTGGGTAGCAAGACAAAATTTCATTGTTGTTATTGTTGTCTTCACTATCAAAGGGATCTTCATAGAAAGACTTTTTTCCATGTTCTCTGCTGCTGCCAACATTTCCTGGACCTCTGTCAATGGTTCTAGATGCTCTACCCCCTAGTTTTGTGTTTCCACCATGGTGAATCCCAGGAAAACTGCTAAAATTCAAAGTGAGTCAAAGAAAATGGCTCCTATATTAAATAAATAGTAAGGATGAAGGCATGTCTGAAAACAAAAAAGAAGCTGTAGTCCCTCAGAAGGGAAAGAAGGGCTGCAGCAAAGAAACTACTACTGGATGGACCTTGCATATAAACTTTTATGGAGATGGGTTATAAATGTGAGTTAACTCTCACATTTTTTGTCTTTAAGTTGCCTTGAGTTTATGATGTTGTTGGGTTGTTTTTTAGGTCATGCCCAACACTTGGGATGCCATTTTGCCAAACTATTTTTTCCAGAAAAAGAAAAAGGAAAGGAGAAGAGAGGAGAGGATGTGACAAAAAAGAAAAGGAAAGCAAAAAGTATTATATTGGTATGGCTTCAATCCCCATTTTTAGTCTTTGAGCTGCCTTGCTTACCCAACTTTCCTTTATGCTGGCAGTTCTAGGGTTACCAGAGAGGGTTACACAATACAGCTATAACTCTCTATGTATTGCTATTTCTTTTGTTCTTTCTCTCTGTGTTTTCCTCCCTCACTCTTTTATTACTACTATACTACTGCTGTCACTATCACCACCACTAACACTACCATCACCCTTACTACCATCACCATTGCTTCTGCATTGTACTTCCTGAGCTTGCACTTGTTTGCCTCCCAGTTATCTGAAATCAATCATTAAGGCATCTTTAATAAATGTGTGCTATAAGATAAAGCAAAATCAAGAATAACTAAAACATTACATTCTGCCTATAAACTTAAGTCACAAAAATGTATGCAGTATACAAAGTGTGGGAAACACTAATAGAAACTTAGCAAGGAGAGATGTGGGGAAACCTATTTGTCTGGGCTAGGTCAGAACTCTGGACTACAGGCTTTTGATGTTACTAGTCTTTTCAAAATTAATCTTCAACTCAGGAAACATTTTTGCTAGCTGATCCCTTTTTGGTACTTACTGCTCTTCTGCTAGGGAAAGCTATTTCTTTTCTACTATCAAGCCAATGAAATATAATGACAAGCTCTTATTTAATCCAGCAGTACTTATAGCATCTTTCTATAGTCCCCAGGCAATTACTTGATTTATAAATTTGTCAGTTATAAACTTTAAAACTCTAAAAATATCCATATGCAAATAAAAATATGACCCACAAACTCCTTCAACCTTAATTATCTCAGTTATTGCTTTGCTTTAAACATTTTTTTTTCCTGTACATTTATTTGAGGGAAACTCTCCTACTCTCTTCCTAATACTCAAAACAGTTTGCATTTTCAACAATATATCTGAGAGAATATGTTTCTTCAAGAGTTGATTTTTATCAATTTTCCTTTCACAAAGGTTCTCTTTCTGCCCTATTCAGAAACCAAAGTGTGGAGATATGAAGTGAAGTACCTTACATTAGGATAGGGGAAATTATACGTAGAGGCATACACCTGTAATTACAGCTAGTATGGAATCTCTTGAAATTTAGAGATGTGACATGTATTGGACAATACAGATGGGATATATATCCTAAATTCAGCATAAGTAATGTGAGATTCTAATCCTCAGGGGGGGGGGGATTACTACCCAGATCAGATGCTAACCCAGATCAGAAGTGGACCAAATCAAAAATCCTTATTGGATAAGTAGTGACATCAGTTGGTGAGTAGTACCTATATTTCCAGTATGAACAAAGTAAGGAGACTTAGTCTTAATATTAAAATAACAATCATAAGTAAGGGGAAAATCCTCTTTTCAGGTAAAGGGAAAAAGTCAGAAGCAAAGGGTAGAGATCAGAAAGATAGAAAAATAGAGTGCATGTAGGTAATAAAGAAGAAAAAAAAATATGATTGGAGTAGCAAGGTCTTAGAAGTGACAGAGGGACTAGGTAGCATGGTATCCTGGAAAGAATATTAGATTTGAAGACACCATACCTGGATACAAGTCCCTTATCTGCTACCTATTAGTTGTATTATCTTGAGAAAATGACCCAACCTCTCTGGGCTTCCATTTCCTCAAGAAAAATAAGAGAATTGGATTATGTGACTTCTCAGCTCAACCCAGTTATAAATTTTTTATCCTGTTGTGTCAAAGAAACAAGTAAAGGGTTAGCCTTGGCAAAGGGTGAGTTGACATCTTTTGAGAAGGGAGAAAAGAAAGAAAAATGGCCTTAGACATAGAGTGTTTCAGATCTAGAAAAAAAGATATTAAAAAAAAACAAGCCTCAGTTTTCTGGGGGAAAAAGCAGGAGTAAAATCATCAGCCGAAGAGGAAAAGTAGAGCTCGAGGCTTCAAGACAACTTTTATAGGGAACATAATAAGGAGAAAATAAGAAATGTTTTTTTAAAGATTGCTATGCAGTGGTAATAGATCATTTGAAATGGCATGGATTTATAGTGGACTCATTCAACAGAATTTTGTGCCTTAGAAATTTGGAAATAGGATCAGAGAAAGCAGCTATATGGGTGACTCAGAATAGGGATTAGCAACATAGCAATACTCTAATGTCAGAGGAGCAAAGGATTCAGGACTAGAAACCATTGCATTTTTTTTAAAATGACTGACTATATCATTAAAATTGCAAAGAGAAAAGTGTGAAATAAGAGGAGGGATGATGGAGGGATGAAGATCACAATAAGGATAAAAAACAGGTTCAAAAGCAATGAAATGATAAAATAGGTGGGAGGACCTGCAATCATTTTCAGGACAGAGAAGTGAACCACAACAATTGGTATTAATCACAAAAATGGTCAAAAGACCAGATTGGTTGTGAGCAGTTCAATTTGATGACTACACATAAAGATAACCTCAGAGCTGTGAAGCTATTAACCAAAGAATAGCTTATTTGCCTATCTATATGGTTTAATTTGTAGTTCATGAGAGCATTTATGTCTTCTCTTCACTATTCACTTTAATTGATTTCTCATTCTGCAAATAGAACCAATATACAATTAACCTTGTGAATACTTCTTTAAGGGGTACATTTTTAGATTTGATTTGTCTCAGCTTGGTCATTCTCATTGACCTGAAGGTCAGAAAAGGAACATATCGGTAGCTTTTGGGTAAGCAATACTGAACTGAATCACTTTAGATACAAGGGTAAGGCATAGGGGAAAAACTGTCTTCTGCTTAAATAGTTTAAGATAATTACAGTGGCTGGTAGCATCTAAAAGACAAAGTACAAATTAATATTTTGAACTGGACACTTGCTATATACTTTAAAAGAATTTCAGTTGATAAAATTAGATCAGTGTTTTAAATAAAATTTTCTTTTTTATTAAAGCTTTTCATTTACAAAACATGTACACAGATTATTTTCAATATTCATGCTTGCAAAACCTTGTGTTCCAATTTTTTTCTCCCTCTCTTCCCTCAGCCCTTTCCTCTAAACAGTAAGTAATACAGTATATGTTAAAACATATGCAATTCTTTTATGAATATTTCCACAAATATAATTCTGTACGAGGAAAATCAGATCAAAAAGAAAAAAAATGAAAAAGAAAACAAAAAGCAAGCAAACAGCAACAACAATAAAATACTTTGGATCCATATTTAGTCCCTACAATACTCTCTGTGGGTGGAAATAGCTGTCTCTACCACAAGACCATTAGAACTGGCTTGGAATCACTTTGCTGTTGAAAAGAGCCACATCCATCAGAACTGATCATCACACATAATCTTGGTTTTGCTACATAAAATGTTCTCTTGAGTCTATTCATTTCACTTACCTTTTGCTGATTTAACTGGCCACTATGGAATCATCCTTCTTATTGTTTCTTACAGAATAAGAATTTCCATAACATACATATACCATAGTTATTCAACTATTCTCCAACTGAGCAACATCCACTCAGTTTCTAGTTTCTTGTCACTACAAAAAAGGCTGCTACAAACATTTTTGCACATGTGAGTCTTTTCCCCTTTTTATGATCTCTTTGGGTTACAAGCCCAGTAGGGATATTGCTCAATCAAAGGGTATGCACAGTTTGATAGCCCTGTGGGTATAGTTTCAAATTACTGTCCAGAATGGTTGGATCAGCACATAACTCCAGCAATGTTGTATTAATGTCCCAGTTTTCCCACATCCACTTTAACATTCCTCATTATCTTTTCCTACCAACTTAGCCAATCTGAGAGGTATGTAGTGGCATAGAGTTGTCTTAATTTACATTTCTCTAATCAATAGTGATTTAGAGCATTTTTATATGATTAACAATGTGTTTAATTTCATCTGAAAATTGTCTGTTCATATCCTTTGCCCATTGATAAATTGGACAATGGCTTAATTTTTTATGTTTGAATCAATCCTCTATATTTTAGAATGAAGGACTTTATCAGAACCCTTGGATATATTTTTTCCCCCAGTTTATTGCTTCTCTTCTAATTTTGTTTGCATTGGTTTGGTTTGTACAAAAACTAACTCAATATAATCAAAATTATCCATTTTGCATTCCATAATGCACTCTAGTTTTCTTTAGCCACAAATTCCTTCCTTTTCCACAGATCTGAGAGGTAGACTATCATTTGTTCTTCTGATTTGCTTATACTATCACTCTTTTTGTCTAAATCATGAACCCACTTTGGCTTTATCTTGATATAGGGTGTGAGGTGTAGATGAATGCCTTGTTTCTGCCTTACTAATTTCCAATTGTCCCAGAAATTTTTGTCAAATAGTGAGTTCTTATCCCAGAAGTAGGGGTCTTTGGGTTTATCAATCATTAGATTACTATAGTCATTGAATATTGTATCTTGTGAATCTAAGATACTCCACTGATTGACTACTCTATATCTCAGCCAGTACCAAATGATTTTGATGACTACTGATTTATAATATCAATTTAGGTTCTGGTATGACAAGGTCAGCTTCATTTGCATTTTTCATTAATTTCTTTGAAATTCTTGACCTTTTGTTCTTCCAAATGAAGTTTGTTAATATTTTTCTAGCTCTATAAAACAATTTCGTGGGAGTGTAATTGGTATGGCACTAAATAAGTAGATTAATTTAGGTAGTATTGTCATTTTTATTTTATTAGCTTGGCCTACACATGAGCACTTGATATTTTTCCAATTGATTAGATCTGACTTTTTGAAGTCATGAAAAGTGTTTTATTATTATGTTCAAATAGTTCCTGACTTTGCTTTGACAGGTAGAGTTCCAAATATTTTATATTATCTACAATTATTTTAAATGGAATTTCTCTTTACATCTCTTGCTGCTGGACTTTGTTGGCAACATATAAAAATGCTAATGATTTGTGTGGATTTATTTTGTATCCTGCAACTCTGCCAAAGTTGTTTATTGTTTCTAGTATATTTTTAGTTGATTCTCAAGGATTATCTAAGTATACCATCATATCATCTGCAAAGAGTGCTAATTTGGTTTCTTCATTGCCTACTCCAATTCCTTTAATTTCTTCTTCTTCTCTTAGTGCTAAAACTAATAGTTATAATACAATATTGAATAGCAATGGTGATAGTGGACAACATTGTTTTTCCCCCTGATCTTATGGGAATGGTTCTAGTTTATCCCCATTACATATGATGCTTGCTGACAGTTTTAAATAGATGCTACTGATCATTTTAAGGATAAATCCATTTATTCCTATTCTCTGTAATGTTTTAATAAGAGTGGGTGTCAATTATGCTAACGGTTTTCCTAATATTGAACCAACCCTGCATTCCTGGAATAAGTTCTACTTGTTCATAATGTATGGTGATAACTTGCTGTAAATTCTTTTTTTTTTCAATTTTCAGAAAGATCGCCATCAATTTATCTTTAATTATCATTTCTGCTTCTAAATTTTCTATTCTTTTGAAAAAATTTAAATTTAAATTCTATTTCTTAAAATATATTAGTTTTCAACATTTACTTTTATAAGATTTTGATTTTTACTTTTTTCTCTCTGACTCCTCTTCTCCCTCACCAAGACAACAATCAATCTGATATAGATTATACATGTACAATCATGTTCATATTCCTACATTGGTCATGTTTTAAAATAATATGCTTCAATCTGTATTTAGTCTCCATCATTCTTTCTCTGGATGTGGATAGCATTTTCCATCATGAGTCATTTGGAATTATCTTATATCACTATATTGCTCAGTATCACTCTTTATGTCTAAATTATGAACCCATTTCGATCTTATCTTGGTATAGAGTGTTAGGTGTGGGTCAATGCCTAGTTTTTGTCATGATAATTTTGTAGAAGGCTTAAAATTTGAAAAAGGTGTGCTTGAATCAGATAAGAGAGCTCTTAAGGCTAATTACCCATTAGATGTGAGATAATGGCTCTATAAGCATATATTTAGATGATGGCTCTCCTCACCATTGGTGCTTGCTGAATGCTTGGTGGTGAGGTAATCATCGGCAAGGATTGGAGGACTTTGTGAGAGGAGTCAGGGTCATTTGGTGACATGATGAGAAGGAGAGAGGCTGGAGAATCTGGACTCCAGAATCCAGGATACATCTTTGGTAAGTCGTGTGGCAGCTTGCCTGCCTCCTTCACTTCTCCTTCTAAAAATCAAGAACTCTGATTTATCCTGACTCTGACTGATCCTGAGGCCCTCCCGGGAGCTAGTCCAGACATTATATAATTTCAAACTTTCCCAGTAGTTCTTTGTCAAATAGTAGTTCTTATCCCAAAATTGAGGGTCTTTGTATTTGTCAAACACCAGATTACTAATGTCATTGACTATTTTGTCCTGTGAACTTAACCTATTCCCCTGATCGACTACACTGTTCTTTTGCCAATATCAATTGCTTTTAATGACTTCTGCTTTATGATATAGTGTTAGATCTGATACAACTAAGACACCTTCATTTTCTTTTTTTTTTCATAAATTCCCTTGAAATTATTGACATTTTGTTCTTTCCAGATAAAATTTGTTATTATTTTTTTCTAGCTCTGTGAAGTAATTTCTTGGAAGTTTAATTGGTATGGTACTAAATAAGTAGATTAATTTAGATAGTATTGCCATTTGTCTATGTGAAGACTGAGTTAGCACCCTGGATACCTTAGAATCAGCCGGAGTCAGGATAAGCAAAAGTCCTTGGTCTTTATTCTTGGTCTTTAGGGGTAGAAGTGAATTGAATGGGCACAGAATCTCTATGACCTCTCCTCTTCATCTTCTGCCCAAAAAGTGATTCTGGCTTGTCTTACTCCACCCCCTAGTCCTTCCTACAATTCTCTGTATACACCAATTATCGAGCCAGCACAGAATAGTGGGAAGGGCCATTTTCCAAGCATATGCTTATAGAGTATTGTCCAATTGGCAATTAGCCTTAAGTGCTCAGTTGTCTGACTTCAGTGCATTAACTCAAGCGTTTCAGCCCTTTACAATATTAGTTCTACCTACCCATGAGTACTTGATATTTTACCAATTGATTAAATCTTACTTTGTGTTGAAAGTGTTTTGTAATTGTGTTCATATAGTTCTTGACTTTGCCTTGGCAAGGAGAATCCCAAATATTTCATATTACCTACAGTTATTTTAAATAGATTTTTTTTGTATCTCTTGCCACTGGACTTTGTTGGTTATATATAAAATGCTGGTGATTTATGTGGATTTATTTTGTATCCTGCAATTTTGCCAAAGTTGTGAATTGTTTCTAGTAAGTTTTTGGTGGGTTCTCTAGGGTTCTCTAAGTATACCATCATATCATCTGCAAAGAGTGATGATTTGGCTTCCTCATTGCTTTAATTCCTTTAATTTCTTTTTCTTCTCTTATTGCTAAAGCTAACATTTCTTTTTTTTTCTTTTTTTAATAGCTTTTTATTTACAAGTTATGTGTATGGGTAATTTTACAGCACTGACAATTGCCAAACCTTTTGTTTCAATTTTTCCCTTCCTTCCTCCCATACCCTCCCCTAGATGGCAGGATGACCAGTAGATGTTAAATATATTAAAGTATAAATTAGATACACAATAAGTATACATGACCAAACCGTTATTTTGTGGTACAAAAAGAATTGGACTCTGAAATATTGTACAATTAGCCTGTGAAGGAAATCCAAAATGCAGGCAGGCAAAAATATAGGGATTGGGAATTAAATATAATGGTTCTTAGTCATCTCCCAAAGTTCTTTCACTGGGCGTAGCTGGTTCAGTTCATTACTGCTCCATTGGAACTGATTTGGTTCATCTCATTGCTAAGGATGGCCAGGTCCATCAGAATTGGTCATCATATAGTTTTGTTTTGAAGTCTATAATGATATCCTGGCCCTGCTCGTTTCACTCAGCATCAGTTTGTGTAAGTCTCTCCAGGCTAAAGCTAACATTTCTAAAATTATATTGAATAGTAATGGTGATAGTGGTAAACCTTGTTTCACCCCTGATCTTATTGGGAATGGTCCTACTTTATCCCTATTACATCTGATTCTTGCTGCTAACTTTAAATAGATGTCACTGACCAGTTTGAGGAAATTCCATTTATTCCTATATTCTCTAATGTTTTTAATAGGAATGGGTGTTGGATTTTGTCAAATGCTTTTTTTTTTTTTTTGCATCCATCGATATATGATTTTTTGTTAGTTTGCCTATTGATATAGTCAATTATGCTGATAGTTTTCCTAATATTAAAATAGCCCTACATTTCTGGTATAAATCCTATTGGTCATGGTGTATTATCCTGAGGATAATTTTCTGTAATCTCTTTGCTAACATTTTATTTAAGATTTTTATATCAATATTCATTAGAGAAACTGCTCTATAATTTTCTTTCTCAGCTTTGACCTTACCTGGTTTAGGTATCAGCGCCATATGTCACAAAAATAATTTAGTAGGACTCCTTTTCCTATTTTTCCAAATAGTTTACATAGTATTGGAATCAATTATAAATCCATCTTACTTTGGAGATTTTTATTAGGGAGTTAATTAATAGCTTGTTTTTCCAAAATGGTACTATTTAAGTAATTCATTTTCTCTTCTGTTAATCTGAGCACTCTATATTTCTATAAGCATTCATTCATTTCACTTAGATTATCAGATTTATTGGCATACAGCTGAGCAAAATAGCCCCTCATTATTGCTCTAATTTCCTCTTCATTGGTGAAATGTTCACTCTTTTCACATCTGATACTAACAATTTTATTTTCTTCTTTCCTTTTTCCAATCAAATTAACTAATTGATTATCTATTTTGTTGGGTTTTTTCCCCATAAAATCAGCTCTTAGTTTTGTTCATTAATTCAATAGTTTTATTTTTTTTTATTTTCAGAATTTCAAATTTGGTATTTAATTTTTAGTTGCATGCCCAATTCATTGATCTTTTCTTTTTCTATGTTATGCAACTAAGCATTCAGAGATATAAAACTTCCTCCAAGAATTGTTTTGATTGCATCCCATAAATTTTGGTATGTTGTTTCCTTATTGTCATTCTCTTGGATGAAATCATCAATTGTGTGTATATTTTGTTGTTTCGCCCACTCATTCTTTGAGGTTAGAATACTTAGTTTCCAATTAATTTTTGGTATATTTTCTCATTGCCTCTTATTGCATGTAATTTTTGTTGCATCATAGTCTGAAAAATGTATTTAATATTTTTGCCTTTCTCCATTTGATTTTGAGGATTTTATGCCCTAATACATGGTTACTTTTTTATAGGTTCCATATACTACTAAGAAAAAAAAGTACATTCCTTTCTGTATCCATTCAATATTCTCCAGTTATATTTTATCTATTTTCTGAAATTCTAATGGTCTCCTTTACTTATTTCTTATTTATTTTGTGGTTTCATTTATATAGTTATAAGAAAGCAAAATTGAGATCTCCCACTAGTATAGTTTTGCTGTCTAATTTTTCTTAAAGCTTTCTTAACTTCTCTAGGAATTTGGATGCTACACCACTTGGTGCATATATGTTTAGTATATTGACATTGCTTCATTATCTATGGTACCCTTTAGCAAGATTTAATTTCCTAATATCTTTTAATTAGATCTATTTTTGCTTATGCTTGATCTGAGATCAGGTTGGCTACCTCTGCTTTTCTTACTTCACCTGAAGCATAATAGATTCTGCTACAGCCTTTTACCTTTTCTCTGTATGTATCTCTGCTTTAAATGTGTTTCTTATAAACAGCATATTGTAGGATTCTGGATTTTAATCCAGTCTGCCGTCTACTTCTGTTTTATGAGAGAATTCATTCCATTCAAATTCACAGTTAAAATCACTAACTCTGTATTTTCTGCCATCTTATTTTTACCAAGTTGTACTTTTCTCATTCAATTCCCTCTTTTCTGACTCCTCAATATTCTGCTTCTGATCACAAACTCCCTCAAATAGCCCTCCCTCTTTATAGCTCCTCCCTGCTTTCTTATCCCTTTCCCCTTCTACTTCTGTTCTTCCTTCTATTAGCCTTCCCTTTCCCTTTCCCCTTTCTCCTTCTTTTTCCCTATAGAGTGAGACAAGTTTTTGTAGCAAACTAAATATGTGTGATATTCTCTCTTTGAATCAAATCCAAGGAAACTAAAGTTCACACAATGCTCACACTCCCCTCCCTTATTTCCCTGAGATGTAAAAAGGTTTTTTTTTTTTTGCCTCTTTATGAGATGTAATTTACCTCATTTTACCTCCATTTCCCTCTTCTTCCAGTATAATCCCCTTTCTACCTCTAGTTTCTTTTTTATATCATTATAATAAAATCAAATTATATCTACACCCTCTAAGTATACCCATAACAGAGATAAAGTTCTCATTAAACATATCATCTTCTCATATATAGATGTGAACTTTTTAACTTTGAAAAGAAAGTTATTTTTCCCTTTCCTTTTTACCTTTTTTTGCTTCTCTTGAGTTCTATATTTGAGGATCAAATTTTCTGTTCAGCTCTGATCTTTTTATCAGAAATAAATGAAATCCACCTGTTTCATTGACTGTCCATCTTTTCCCCAGAAAGATAATACTTAATTGTGATGGGTAGTTGATTCTTGACCACAATCCAAATTTCCTTTGTCCTGAGGAATATCATACTTCAGGCCTTTTGCTCCTTTAAAGTGGAAGCTGCTAAGTCCTTGGTAATGTTGATTATGGTTCCTTGATATTTGAATTGTTTCATTCTGGCTGTTTGCAATATTATCTGCTTGAACTGATAATTCTGAAATGTAGCTACAGTATTCCTGGAGTTTTCATTTTGGGATCTCTTTGACTGGTAAATTCTGTAAATGACCATTTTTATCTTCTGGTTCTAGAATGTCAAGGTAGTTTCTTTGATGATTTCCTAAAAGACTTTGTTTAGGATCTTTTTTCATCATGGTTTTCAAGCAGTTCTTAGACTTGTCTCTCCTGGATCTATTTTTCCAGATCAGTTGTTTTTCCAGTGAGGTATTTTACATTTTCTTCTATTTTTTTCACTTTCATTTTCATTCTGACGGATTCTTGATATCTCATTGAGTCAGTCACTTCCATTTGTTCAATTCTAATTTTTAGTGAAATTAGTTATCTTTTTTTAATCTCCTTTTGCATTTGGCCAATTGAACTTTTAAATGAGTTGTTATATTCTCTGGGTTTTTTTTTTTTTTTTTCAATTTCAAAAATTCCATTTTTCAGTCAGTTGGTTTCTTTTTCCATTTGTCAAGACTATTTTGAAAGGAGTTATATACTTATTCCATTTCTATTTCCCTAAGTTTATTTTTAAGGAATTTCTTCATATAATATCTGTGTTTCCTTTTCCAAACTCTCCTACAGAGTACTCATTTCCTTTTCCTATTTTTCTTCTCACTCTCTTTTAAGATCTTGTAAAAAATTCTTCCAAGGGAGCTTTGTGAGATGAAGACCAAGTCCTATCATCATTTGAGGCTTCATCTGACTATGATTTGTCTTTAGTGTCCTCAGGGTTTGAAGTCTGTTCCTCTCTGCTCCATAAAAGCTATCTATTCTCAGAGCTCTTTTTGCTTTTTTGCTCATTTTTAAAGGTTGGGGACTGCTCTGAGGGCAAAGGGGAAATTATCCCAAGCTATTTCTATAGGCAATAGCAGTCACCAGTGCTGCTGACTTCCTTCCAGTGCTGGGTAGGTGTGGCAAAGTCCCACATTATTCTGGAGTTCAAGGTTTCACTATTTGCCTTTTATAGTTGCGATGAATTTCTCACAGCTGGTCTGTTGATCCAATGGCTTCTGAACCAGGACAGAATAGCCAACATTGCTGTATTTTGACTATGAATCCCCCAGAAGATTTCCCCAATGAGGACATCATACTGCCCTGGATCCCTGTGCTCAGCCACTTACCTTTCTTCCCCACCTCCTCCCCTCTATCTTATTGAAACAGATTTTTTTTGAAGTGCTTCCAAAATATTTTTCTGCTGGACATCTATTACACTCCAAATATTTATGTGTTCTGTCACTCCAGAACCAGTTTAGAGAATTGACCTGGTATTGATCTGAGGGAATCTAGGAAGAGCTCAAAGACCTGTTTAGCCTCTGCCATCTTGGCTCCATGCCTTTAAATGAAATTTTCACAATTCATTTAATGGCTATGTAAATTTTGGATTTTCAGTGATACATGTTACATAAATAAAAGAAAATTTCAATCAAAATTTCTCTAGAAAGGTTTTTTGTTACTGTTCTTTACCTCTGGGCTTGGGGTTAAGTCTCAACTTTTCACTTCATTATTTCAATTGTTAATCAGTTAACAGCAATAAACTAGATCTTCTGGGCTCCTAGGTGTACAGTGATTGGAATACTCAGCTTAAAGTCAGGAAGACCTCAGTACAAACTTGGTCTCAGACATTTACTATCTGTGTGACCCAAGGTAACACTGTTTCCCTCAGTTCCTCATCTGCAAAATTAAGTGAAGAAGGAAATGGGAGACTACTCCTTTATCTTTACCAAGAAAACCCCAACTCAGAAAGAATTGGATATGACTAATCAACTAAACTATAACAACAAAAGATCTTTCCATTAAGTTGATTTAGTGCTAAATTCGAGGGAACTTTTCTGCCATGAGGTCCATTATTTCCATGTGTTAGAAATTTTAAAAGTCATCTTTTTAAAAAGTTTGAGAAATTGGAAGGAGCATACAGTTATATGAATTTTTTAAACTTAGATTTTGCTATGCTTTGGTTAGGATTTATATTTTAATTGGTATTTGAAACTCTTAGTGAGGAAATTCCTCCTATCAATAAAAATGATCAGCTATTCTATAGCTTTATGGTACCAAAGAGTTATCTAGATCACGTAGATTTTAAATGACTTGCCCATGATCACACAGCTAGTATGTGTATAAGATGACAAAAGACCTCCTTCCTGACTCCAAAGCCAGATCACTGCCCCATTATGTTTCTTGGTAACTTTTCTCATAATTTTTAAAAGAATACATCTTCAGTGCCAAGGGTAAAGAAAATAGCAGACACATACATGAGATGCCAGGAACATGGCAATTCAAACAATTCTTGAAAGAGAGTATGATCCCCATTCCCTTCTGACCAAAGACTTGCTGTCAGAAGGTATCATCTTACATCAGTCATTTAGAGGGACTGATGCTAGCTAAATAAATATAAATAAACAATCTCAGTTGAGTAAAGAACCAAAAAACATTCTTTTTCCTTCTTCCTTTTTTCCTTCTTTTCTTCCTTCCTTCCTTCCCTTATTTTCTTTCCTCTTTTACTTCCTTTTATTGCTTTCTTTCCTTCCTATTTTCCTTGTTTTTTTTCTTTTCTTCCTTTCTTACATTTCTTTCTTAATTTATTTTTCTTCCTTTCTTTTCTTCTTTCCTTTCTTTTTTCTTTCCTTCTTCCCTCTCTCCCTCTCTTCTTTCCTCTTTTTTCTCCCTTTCCTTCCTTTCTTTTTTCTTTCCTTTCTGCTTTCTTCTCTTCCTCTCTATCCTTTCCCCCTTGTTTTATTTCTTTTTTCTTCCCTCCCTTCTTCTGTTCTTTCATTTCTTTTTTCTTCCCTCCATTCTATTTCTTTTTACTTTCTTCCTGTCTTTCTCTCTTCCTCCCTTCTTTCTGCAATTCCTTCCTTGCTTTTTCCCTTCCTTCCTTTTTGGGTTCCCCTAGATCACTCAGTCTTGAAGTGCTCCATACTCCTAGGCCCAATCCCAGTAATCTTCATTTTCCCCACTTTAGTGAGCCCTGGCTTCTGAGGGGCAAACCTAGTATGTACACCCTAATGGCACAGCCCTACTGCAGCTCAGAGTTCCAAAGTTCAAGTGGTTAACTTCAACTTCCCTAAATAATGTAAATAAACAACTAGTAATTATCTAATTTCTGCCTCTTTCTGCTTGGATGGCTTTGGGAAAACCACTTTATTCTCTAGGTCTAAGACACTTACTCTATAAAGTCACATGGGTATACTAGATGGATTCTAAGACCCCTTAGAATTCTAAATTTTTGATTCTCAGGTGATTCTTTTTGGAGATGTAGGGATTGGAGATGAATCTTTATATTGTTTTTAATAAGGGAAATACTTGAGGATTGTAATTAAATTATGAAGAAATCAATATGAGATTATATCCCCTCCTTTTTAACCTAGATTTCACATTTCTTCCTTTCTTTTCTTGGTCCTTCATGATTTAGTACCTTTTTATTCCCTACTACTTTCTCCCTCCATCTTTTACTGCAGGTTTTGATAAAAAAAAAATCCCTAAAATAGCTGAAACCCCAAGGAACCTGTTTTCTTATAATGAAAAGGACAAAAGTTAAAATTGGGAAATTGGTCTACCTCCACAATCCCAAACTAATTCCCAAGCTAATGTCGAAATCATTAGTGACCTTTTTAAGACCCAGTGGTGAGAGGCTTCATTCATTTCTTGAGGCAGAAAAAGAATTTGACATAGAGCCCTCCAGGCTTCTCCTCCTCCAGTAGGATTATTTGTTGGGATAGGAAGTATGCATCAGCTGCTAACCGATATGTTTGCCTTAAAGTGAGTCCTATGTGAATTGTTTCCTTTCTCCTAATAGTCCCCTTGTTGACTGAGAGTTCCACTGATTGAATGTCTACGATTTAGATCAAAACCAAGTGAAGTCAGGTGAATTTCTTACTGTAAATTAGTTTACTAAGAAGCAGCTTCTTTTCCCCATCTTCTTGAATTGCCATTTTCCTGTTTCCAAAAGAGTCTTGGGGAAAGCAACAGCACAACAAAAAAAGCCAACAGCTCTAATATAGATTAACAGTTCATCAGCACTTAAAATTAAATTTAATTTTGGGTATTATTTTAAACTGGCATTAAGTGCTTACTTCTAGCATAAGCAGTACTATAACTTAGATATTAGAGATTTAGGGAGACAATTTCATGAAAACTCTCAATAGCTATGTACTGGTCAACAACCAGCTCTCTGAAAAGAATGTACTTAACACATTGTAAATTTAATCTGCATTTTTGACATTTTCTTCAACACTTTCTTATATCTGAACAATCAGTAGTCAATAGTAAGTAAAATAATAAGTTAATTTATGACATCTGCACATTTCTAAAGTATAAATGCTCATATAGAAAATTTAACAATTGACTTTCTGGGCTGGTATGAACTAGCTTCAATTTACCCCACGCCCTCACTAAGACAGCCTCATATAGTAGAAATAGATGGATCTGAAGTCAGAGAATTTAGGATTCCATTCTAACTGTCACTGTTCTTGTATCATTGAGCAAATCAGTTAACCTTTCTGGGTTTCCATCTTTTTCTTCATTTTCCTTGAAAATAAAGGGATTAAACTAGATGATTCTAAAGTTCTCATTCTAAATCCTCTTTCTACTATATGTGAAATAACAACCAACTACCAAAAGAATCTCACTGGATAGCATTTGGCAATTATGAAGCCACTTATTCCTTACAAAATTAGCATTAAAAAAAACACATTTGAATGAGATTGCAGTACTTATTTGTTCAATCTTGATGATCATCAGAGTAATTTGTATTGTTTGTGAATACTAATACAAACCACCCTATAAAATACTTTTTTGATCATCTATTTTGTTGAGAGGTTTTTTTTTTTTAAATACCATGTTAAAGTTGAAAACAGGACCCTTGAAGTCAGAGAATAATTCACAACTGAAAGAATATTAGCATGCCTGTCTTCCTAGAGCCACCTTCCTAAAAAAAAAAAAGAAAAGAAAAGAAAAGAACAAGAAAAAAAATGACTACAGTTTTCATGGAATAACCTCAAAGGTATTTTAATTTGTATTTCTCTGTATCTGTATTTGTATTGCTGATTTAAAGAATGTTCTTAAATGGTCGGGTATATTTGTAATTCTTTTGAAAATTATTCATATTCTCTCAATACTTCTCTCTTCTGGCCCTTTGACATATATTCGCCAATTCTCTATCTGTGATATTTACTATAAACATTTTCCCTCCTAGAGAGTTTATAGATTTCCTCATGCATTTAAATTTTATATAATCAAAATTATTTATTCTATCCTTTGTGATTACCACTATCCCTTGCTTAGTTAAGAAATTTCTGTTACCCAAAATTGGGAAGAATATATCATCTTATTCTCCTTCATTTTTAATATCCTTTCATATTCTTCTTGCAAATCCATCCATTATTGTCATCATCATTATCATTACCATTATCATAAGCAAACATTTATTAAGCATTCACTATACACCAGGCATTGTGCTAAATTCTAAGGCTGCTAAAAAGGAAAAAAAAATGCAATCACTGCCCTCAAGAATCTCACAGTCTATTGAGAAGACATCATACAATTAATTTATTTAAATATATGATGTAAGATGCTAAAACAAATATAATTTCTGCTAAATTATTTCCTTTCTCCAGAAGTTCTCATTAGTGAGTTATATATCCTATATTATTAAGTTTATCAAACATTGAATTACTGTTTCCAATCAATTGGCTGTAGTTATTGTTTATCTAGACTGTAATTTTACCTTCTTTTTATTCTTTTAACCAATACCAAATAGTTGGGACAATTACTGCATTATTATAGATTATGAGCTATAACAATGCTATTTCCCCTATTTCCTGATATTTTCCATTGTTTTTCTTAATGAATCTTAGAATAATTTTCTCCTTAAATGAACTTTGCTATTGTTTGCTATTAATTCATATAGTTCCATATAAAAATACCAACCAATTTTTTTTTGTTGTTGTTTTGCCTTTTTGATGAAGCATTTAGGAAAAAGCGATTTGCCCAGGATCAAATTATCACTGAAGTGTAAAGCATCTGAGGTCAGGTTTGAATTCAGATACTCCTTACTCCAGGGCCAGTGCTCTATCCATTGTGCCACATAGCTGCCCTGCAAATCACTTTTATTGATTTATTTTCAATACTATTAATTTGCTAAAGCTATTAGTTATCTCAGTTGCTTCACTGATTCAAGAAGGGTTTTTGAGTATACATTTTATCATCTTCAAATAACAATAATTTTGTTACCTCTTCCCCAACATTTTTACCTTTATTTTTCTTTGGTGTTAATATTTCAGCTATCATTTATAGAATGATGTCAAATAATAGTGAAAAGGTGGTCATCACTGAACTGCTTCAATGTCCTCTTAATTAATTATTCAATAAAGGTAGGAGATTTTATTTTAAAAAGATTATCTTGAAATCAGCAACACATTTTTAAATTAGCCTTTTTCTACATTTTGAGTAATCTCATTTGTCAGTTTGTTGCCTCCTAGTTCCTTTTGCAAATGGGCTGCACAAAGCTATGAAAACCAGTTTGACTGGTTTAACCATAGCTCCCATGATTCATTTATATTAAGATTTAACTGACCCATAGTTTAAGCAAAACCCTCTCTCCAGCCACATTCGGGGTCTCTTCACCTCATTCCTTATTAGGCTTCCTCAAGTAGGGACAACTCAGAGAACAAAGGCATTTAAAGCAAGGTAGTCAAAGTTAAATCTTCTGATAACATATTTTGTAAATGTGCCAGAATAACCTGAAGCCTTCATATAAATTTAATGAAATTATCTATAATTTAACACAGAATGGATAAAGTTCTTGTTGGGCCTAAAAGAATCAATGATCTTTACTAAATATATGGTTAGTAACATTAACTGAAAATTATCATGATCAGTTTTGCAAAACAAATTTAATCATCATATGGATAAAGTCTTTCTCAAGCTATTCTGTTTACATTTTTCAGCATCATTAATTCAGATTCTCATCATGGAAGTCACACATGTGTAAAAATTGAACTTATTTGTTCTCTTTCAGTTTAGACATATAGCACAGATAGTGATTTTTAAAAAGATGGGTTCATTGCAATTTTTTGTACATGTTGCTATGACGCTTCCTGTGGGCACAGAAATAAATTGACAGCCTGCATTTTAAATGTCTGATGGGTTTGGTGATGGCAGAAATGGGTAAATAGATCATATTTTCTTAATGGGGACACATCAAATTTTAGACTTTACTCCTGGTCCCTGTATATTTTGGCACTTTATTATTTTATATTTTAAACTTATCCTCATGAACAACAAACTGTCTAAGTATAACAAGGCTGTGTTCTTCAATTCTGCCCTAGACTTAAGGCTAATGTAAATTAAATATTTGTCTCTGTAGAATTGACATGGCAAAATCATAAAGAATGTGGGGGGTTTTTGTACTGATTTAATTCATCTCTCTTTAAAGAGTTTCCCCTGTGAGGCTCATTCCTGCAAATTAATGAAATAGACATGTTTAAAAAAACCCTCCAAATCCTGAATTGACAGATGTCTATATGAAAATAAAGCAACCTAAATTGAATCATTTTTTTTCATTCTAATTTGTAGTAAAAAATTATTCAATGAAGTTGAATTCTACTGCCATACATCATTTTGTACTTATGTGTAGATTTATATGTGACTTGTTTTTCTTTCTTCTCCCTGAGTAATTGAAAGGTAGACAATAAGAATACTACCACCACTTCTGTAGATCATCTTTGAGATGTGTTTTGCCCTGTAGAACAGTTGAAAAATATCCCTAGGTTGAAATACCGAATAGACCAAATCATTGTATTCAATATTCCATCTCTTCATATGCTATGAAAAAAGATGAATTAGCTATAAGTCTTAAGGGCTTGGCTACGTTTTAAAATGGGAAAATTCATCTGATCCTATCCAATTATCCATTATATTTATTTAAATAAAATCATACTATGAACATTATCAATATTATTTTTAAAAATAATTTTGTTTCTCTTAAAAATTTTAAGGAAATTTTTCTATTGACTGAAACATTAGGAAAGTATTTTTGAAACCTGATTATGTTCATTTTGTAAATAACAATAAAAAACATTCAATGACAGCACAAATCAATGATAGAACATGACATTGAAATATGTAGTTAAATTATAATATTTATCTTGCTCCTTATTTGGTATATTTGCAGAATACATAGGCCATTTCTAATTTATAATAATGAGACCAAATCTCAGAGATAGACGAGAGCTTGGAGGCCATTAAATTCAATCCATATTAGAATAAGAATCTACTCTACAACACACTTCTCTGCTCCTGCTACAAATGTTCATTCAAATTCTAAATGAAGACCTGTAGTTATAGGGAATTCAAAACCACAACATAGTAATTTAAAGGATTTTTAGATACCATTCCTTACAATAAAGTATAATTTACTTCCCTTTACTTTTCATCTATTGTTTCCAGTTCTGCCCTCTGGGGTTAAAGAGATTATATTTCCTTCCTCTCTCTTATGTCTTATTTTTCCAATTTAATGTAAAAATAATTTTTAATATTTAAAAAAATTTCAGTTCCAAATTCTCTTTCACTATATTTCCCCTCACCTGTCATCAAGAACTCAAGAAAATATAGATTATACTTATGTAATCATGCAAAACATACTTCCATATTAATCATGTTAGAAAAGAAAACAGACCAAATAAAGAAAAAATTTAAATGATGTTTTAATCTGCATTCACATTCCATTTAGTTCTTTCTCTGGAAGTGGATAGCATTTTTTAATCATAGACCTTCAGAATTGTCTTAAATTTTTGTATGGCTAAGAATAACTAAGTCATTCACAATTGTTCTTTGTATAGTGTTGCTATTACTATAAACAATGTTCTCCTGATTCTGTTCACTTCAATTTATATAAGTTCATTTAAGTCTTTCCAGGCTTTTTCTGAATTCATGTAGAGAGCTTGCAACTCTGGAGAAGTATACTTGAAACAAGGAATTGAGATAATGATTCTCTAGTTTACATATTTGTTAAGAGTTCAAATGTTGGAGTTTGTTCTTCTCAGAGCGCAGCGGTTTAGAGGCTTGGAGCCCTTCGGATGTCTCCAAATCCAAAGGTTCTGTCCTTCAGCCTCTGCCTCTGCTTTCTTCTGCCTCCAACCAAGACAGAGATGGAAGGTCTCTCTTATCTCCCTCTGGGGAGCCCAGCCACCAACTTGCCGCAGAGAGAGGGCTTCTGGCGTCCAGCCACCAACTTGCCGCGGAGAGAGGGCTTCTGGCGTAGCTCCCCTGGAATCCGTCAAAAGTGTTCTCTGCACCAGAGTCGTTCCTCTCGAGTCCAGCGCGATCAGCCAGCCAAGAGGAAAAAGTGTATTCTGGAATGGCTGTCTCGCCTTATATGTGAACCTTCTGAGAGAATGGGATTATGGGTTTTCTCCCATAGTGCTCTCTGGCCCAAAGAGCTTTAAGGTGTGGACTCTCTTGAAGTTAGAAAGTGTACTTTGTGAAGCTAGCATACTTGTGGACTCCAATGAGTAAAGGTGGGAACACAAGCCTTGTCTTGATTAGTTCTACTTAGTACCTTGTTTCAGGTTCTGGCCAAAACAACTTCTTGTAAGATTAGATCAACTCTAATTACTTAGCAGTTAGTAAGGATTCCAACACATATATACTTAGTACTTAGCATGGTGATCTAATGATTCTCTAAATTCACACATAATCAGTATATTATAATGACATCATTACAATAAGTTATATAAGGGCTGAGAAAGACTGGAAGAAAGATATTCTATCTTTGACTAGCCTTGGTAGCTTGCATGCCTCTTGCACCATTTTTCTCTTGTTTTCAGAGTTGATTCTGGTGTTACTAAGCTTTCAGAACTTAATAAACAGTATGGTCACTGCTCTCTTGGCCTCTACTTTAGTCTCTGAGTGACCACAAATACTTTTTTTTTTCTGTCCTGGAACTATGACCAGGATACCTGCTACTCTCTGGTCAGGATGTCTAGGGTGCTAATTCTTCTCTTTTCCTTGGGACTGCAATCTGGAATCAAGTATGAACAAAAAAGTCCTGCACCCAATGCCAGCTAAGGGTCCCCATCATCTCTTTTTGATCAGTCATCCACCTTCCTTTTTATCTGTGGCCTAAAAGCTTTGTCTCAGATTCACTTTCCTCCAGTCTTTGGCTTGCACAAGGCTTGTCCTGCTATTGGCTATTTTGTGCAGTTCCTGTAAAATTAGTTTGCAGGCACTCACTACAGTCTTGAACTGTAGCATGGGGCCTCATTGCTGGTTTGAGCCAGATTTCAAGACCTCCTTTTTCCCTTAGTGAGACAAACCTTTTTTGCCAAGCTTTCTAGTTGTTTTGTGCTAGAAGATTGTTTCATCCAGTACTTTTATTTGTTTTGCTGTTCCAGAATTTATTTTAAAGCATTATTTTAAAATTATTTGGAGGGAAATTTTGGAGAGGGCAATTAAATCCATGCCTTTATTCAGCTATCATGGCTCATGCAATCAACAGCAATTCTGTTTTTTAAGTTGCTATTTTCTTCAGTATGTTTCTGTCTCTTTTACCAAAATATTAATTTGTGTATGTGTGCGTGTATGTGTGTCTGTGTCTATGTCTGTGTCTCTGTGTGTCTGTATCTGTATTTATGTCATTGTGATTTTTTTGTTTTTACTTTATTTGCTTTTTTGTGAGGCAATTGGGGTTAATTGATTTGCTCACAATCATACATCTAGTAAGTATTAATTGTCTGAGACCAAATTTGAACGCAGGTTTTTCTGACTTCAGATCTGGTGCATTATCTCGCTGCCCCTATTAATTCTTTTTTATATACTTTCCTTGCATCACTCTTATTTTCTTTTCTCAGTTTTTCCTCTGCACTCTTTATCTCTTTCCTTCTCTCTTCCAGGATTTTTTGCTTGTTTTGTGTTCAATTAGTAATTATTTTTAAGAGTTTGCTTGTAGCTGTTTTCTACTGTTCTCTTCTTCTAAGTTCATGGTGTTGATCTTCCTTGACACTGCAGTAGCTTCTTTGTTGTTGTGTTTGCGAATTTTCAAGTCTATTTCTTTATTTCGAAATTTATATTAAATTTGGGCTTTGCTCACATAGGACGGGGAGGCATTAGGTTAAATTTAAGGTCATACATATGTGTGCTGCTGTTATCAGAGTTAGTCCTGGGTGTATGTAAGTTTTTGTTCCAAAGTGATTTTACCCTGGAAAGGTGTGGTCATTGTACTCCTGGTCTATACTCTGATCTTTACTCCAGAAGGGCCCCTCCCCTGTTCCCCTAAACCTTTTCCTCACAAAATCTAAGATTCAAGTTAGTATCCATTTTCTCTCTTCTTTTCTATCATTATTTCTAACTTGGGGAGTTAAAAGCTGATACTCATATATAAAGGTGAGCCTGATTCAGGACAGCACCTCATTAATTCAGGTTCAGAGTTGGGATGAAATAAGATACTCAACACATTCAACAGTGAAGAAATAAAAATTGACCCAGTCATAACATAGAAATGATATTGAAGAAAGACATTTCAGCATTTACTTTGGGTAGATAGACATGACCCTCTTCAGCGTCAAAAAGAAACATACCTGGTCATCAGAGTAGGAAATGATGACTCTTGTGGTCTTAAGATATCTGCCAATTCTGAGGGCCCCAAAGTCAAATAAGTGAGCCTTTTCATGCTTTTGATGGCCAGAAGCCTCCAAGGAAGCTATATTAAGGGAGGAAGTTGCTAATAAATTTCAAGCAATACCTTTGTTATCTTTTAAGGAAAAGTAGCTTAGCTCATTTTTAAGGGGAGAAAGGAACACTTTTAGATATTGGTCCTTTCACAGGAGAGGATCAGAAATCCAATAATTTTTTCAGATACTATCTTCTTAACCAATTGCTTACTTTTGCAATCTGCCGTTCTCTTCTGAAACCCTTGAATTTGATCAAGAAGGAATCTTCTACTATATTTACCTTGGAATCTCTGACATACTCATAACTTACTGTTTAACTAGATCTGAGATTTCCTTCATTGTATTGAGCCCATTATTTCACCTTATTTGTTAATCATGCTTTGCACATTTGTACATAGATAACTAAAACTATGGATTTTCCTTCTGACTCCTTTCTTAGAGTTTGTCTCCTGTGAATTATTGAGCACCTCTGCTAGTATTCTTCCTACATTTAACTACTATCTATGGTATTTAGTTTGGTGAATGTGAGTTGGAAGTTTTCTTTCTTCTCCATCCTTTTCATTTTAAAATCTTCCTGATTAGATTTGCAAGACTCCAGCCAAATATATTCTTAATATTCCTTATGAGGTACATTGCTTCCTTGGCCAGGAGCTGTCATTTCTGTATTTTAAATAGTGGTCTAGAAATCCAAGTCCTATTCTCAGATAAAATCTTCTTAACCAACTGTACATTTCTTGAATCTGCATTTTTCTTCTGAAAGTTTGCCTTTGATCAACAGCAGTGGTTAAAAAAAAACCACCTGGACTCAAAAGATTTTTCATTTTATTTTATAAGATTTCATAGTCTTTAGCAATACTGCCTTCTGGAAGTATCATTTGTGATCATGTGAATCATTAGCAATGGATAGTAGTCATCTGGTTTATGTGTTTTAGGAAGCTATTATGTTCTCATGTCCTGAGAAGAAACAAAACTACTCTGTTATGATCTAAGTAGCCATCAGCAGGGAGTCTCCAAGCATTACCACTAATCTCTTCCTCTGGATCTCCCTAGATGATCTCTATACCTGACAGCACTTGTGAATACATGTCATCATTCCTTAGATGAAAAGTTACTTCTTTGGATGGTCAGTTCCCTTCTTTTTTGTAAAGGCTAAATTTCTTAATTGGTGGTAAGTATTCAATAGTCACTTCTTCTCTATATCACATTCTTTTATTTTCTAAGAAAAGCAGTATGGTACAATGAAAATAAGAGTAATTTGGGACTTAAGAGAATGAATGACTAGATTCATGCTCTTGTGAATCACTGTTTGCTAAGTCATCATTGCTTCTGGTTCTTAAAATCTTCTCTCCTTTTATTTGACAAGAAAACCCTTCATTCCCTTTTTATGACAACTTCACCTTCCCTGATATGTTGGAACTTGGAGAGGTCTTCTCTGAACCCTTTCGTTTTATTCGTAAGGGAAAGTAGTCTATATTTTCATTATAGATAACAATTACTTAGCCATAAGAGAAAGACCCATATCCCATTCCCAGTGACAATTACTACAAATTTCTCCATGGTTTCTGAATGCAAGATCCTCAGGTCTTTGTTGTTTTTACTTGAAAAGCTTCCCTCACCTAATTAGCTTCTTCTCCCTCATTAACTCCTTGATAGTCACAAGCAGCTTTTTTTCCCTTTGTCTTTCCTTTCCAGACACCTTTTACATCTGCTTTTGAATTCTTTCTTTTCCCCTGCTTTTAACCTTGTTCTTCTTTAATTTTTCTTTGAATCTTTCCATATATCTCATCCCCAGAATGCATCCCTGACCCTCTTCAAAAGTGCAAAATCTTCCAAAATTCTACCTTCATAATTCATTTTCTTTCCCATCCTTCTTCTTCAACACAAGTTCTCAGCAATCATGAAATAAACATACTTCCTATAAATTCAGATAAGCTATAAAAATTATCTGCCCTCTCAGTTGAATGAGTCTATCAAAAAACATAAACATGTTCTATACCATCTAAGCTACAGACCTCACTGTGGAATGCCAGGGACAAACTACTCATTCCAGTGAAGTTGATTTGCTGTGAACATTCTAACATAGGGCTAAATGAGTGAATTCTGCTTTGCTGCACCTTAGCTGATTTATATCTAGTAATAATTAAAGAATTCACTCCTGGACCTTTTTTTTTGATGCCCTCTCTCGACTCATGCATCTTCAGAATGTTTTATTCTGATAACATATTACCTTTATACACCAGTAGAAAATTTTAGACAGCAGTACCATTAAGGAGGAAAAAATCAAGGAGAAAATTCAAGTTGAATTATGAGACTATGGACATGTTGTTATCAGTACACTTCATGGTACCACAGAAAAATAGCATTTGCATTCCCAACTAATCTCTACACAGTAAAGAATGAACAGTGCAAGACTTTTATTCAATTTTCTAAGATATTTTTGGAACTGAACATGTACATTTTTATTATTTTATAGCAAGTAAAATAAGCATGTGTTTAAAATAATGCCATTTCTTAAGGATAGTACACAATCTACTCTCCAAAAGCATTATGGCTCTATATCCAAGCATACAAAAATCTCAGATTGAGGGCAAGTCTTTGAAAACATAATTTTCACTAATATTAGTAAACATTTTTCATTCTAGAAAATCCCTCCAAAACAGGAATGATTGTTTAAGAGGAAAAATGATAGTTGTCTTGTTTAGATCTGGAGTGAATATCAGATTCTACATATAGAAAGAAATTTCTGTATTTATATTCTACTATAGTTTTACAAAATAGTCCAATGTCAGTTATATACACGTGGGAATAGTCTGTTATCAGGGGATCTAGACAGGGGAAAATCAGTTTCCCAAGGAAAGGAATATATGATGTCATGATCTTTACTTAGCAAATGCAAACTTTGAAGAAATGGCTTGCTATTTAGTTCATAGAAAACTTTCAATATTAGAACAGTCTCGGCTTCTTGAGAACAGAATTATCTTTTTTTTAATGTCTAGTGTTTAACACAGTACCTGGCACATAGTAGGTGCTTTGAAAATATTTATTGAATTGAATTGCATTGAATTGAATTGAATATGGAGAGAGGTAGGGGGTGGAGTTGAAAACCTGAAACAAGAAACAAGAGCTCATGATTATTTGCAGGTGTTGAACATTCCACTGACAGTTTTTCTCTTTGCAATTGGAATAGAAAGAGATTCCTAGGGGGGAAAATCACTTGGACATGGGTGTTGGGCCGGGGATGTTCATTGTCTACATAAGGGCCATCTCAATGCTTGACTATGCAAATTTATTATTCTGATATTATTATTTAAATATCTATTTGGAAATAAATTGCATTTGTGCACATATGTGAATCAGGGATGGGAAATATGCTGGCTATAATAAAGCCCAAAGAGCAATTTTCAAAAGTAATTTTGAAATAATATAAATAATCTATTAACCCTCCGAATCACAGTGTAAACACCCCCAAGAGGACAACACTCTGGCTTTATAAATGGGCACAGAGGGCATGTGAAATCTTGTTTTGGAGGTCTTGGGGGGTTTATTCATTACTTAAGTACTATTTAGGTTTTCTGTCCATAGGGTTTAGTTTTTCCTAATTCTCATTTGGGATGGCTAGTAGAGATCCAAAATAATTTTGACCTACAGAGACATGTCTTTGCAATATGCTGATGTTTCATTGAATATAAAAAAGCATTCTCCTGCAGGCACTTGCATTGGCTTTAAAATGCTAGAACTATCCATTTTGAATGTAATTATGCAAAATAAATGAAAGAAATCTACCCTGCTGATATTTATGTAACAACTTCTAGAGTAAATCTTCTGATTTACAAATATACTGGGACCATTAGCTAGAAGCCATACCACATCATTATTTCACAGAACTTTAGGCAACAGCATTCACTTGCCCCAAATCAGCATTACTTTGCAAAGTAAAATAAAACAAAGAAAAGCAATTGACTTTTTCCTGGCATTTTTGAAGAAGAAACAAAGCTGTTTAAAAATCAATGAAGCTTTCACTTTCAGAATTATTTTTAGAAATGCATTTTTTAACTAAGATTTTTTCCCCATAATTTATATAATGTCTTAAGCCCATTCAGTATTTTTACATACTATGTAACTCTGCAGGAATATAAAGGGCAGGACTAAATGATTATTTTAATTAAAGAGAAGGGTCAGATTAACGGCATCCACTTCACAACTGTGGACAATCTCCTAATTCCAAGAGGATACAAACAAAGAGGTATAAGATCTTTTATTTTTATGTAATGTATAAAATCACAGATAACTTCAAAGGAAAGAAAAGAAATAAATCTAGAGAGGTAGAGCAGTCATAGAAGTTAGTGAGGCCCATCAAAGAAAAAATACAAGCATGCAAGGCTTGTGTTCATCTTTATCTGTTCTTCCCTACATTTGATATGCCAATTTCCAGCATATCTAAAAGTATCAATCAACTAAAAAGTATTTATTAAGGTAAGGAAAATGGGCTAAGCGCTTGGCTAGATATTGAGCATGCCAAATAAAATTGGACAATTCCTGTGAACAAAAAACTTACATTCTATTAAGGGAAATAATATTTACATATCACACACTCTGCAAAATACCATAAGATAATTATGGGAGGTAGTATTAATAGATGTGGAGATTAAGAAAGCCTTTTTGTAGATCATCATTTTTTAGACGAATCTTGAAGGAGATAAAAATTGTAAGAGGCACAGATGAGGAGTGAGTACATTTCATTTAAGGGGTGAGACTATCTGTGCAAAAAGAAAAAAAAAAGATATGTAGACAGGAGATGAAATGTGTGAGGAACAGTTAGAAAATCAATTTTCCGGACCATAAAGTTCAGAAGGGGCAATAATGTACAATAAGGGTAGAAATGTTGGTAGGGGCCAGGTTGTTATGTACCTTAAATGACAAAGCAAGAAAGAGTTTATATTTTAATCTAGAGTTAATAGGGAGTAAACTAGTTTATCAAGTATGGGAATGGCACAGTCAGAATTTTTAAGGAAAATCACTGGTAGGTACATGAAGGACAGATTTGAAAGAGAAAAGACTTGAGGAAATGAGACTATTAGATTAATTTTATTTAATTCTTCTAAAAGTTTAGGCAAGAAGTTTTGAGAGACTGGAACAGGATGGTGACTGTAGGAAAAGAGATGATAAGATCAATGTAAGAAATTGTAGAGATCAGCATGGCAAGATTTGTGCAGAATGAATTTGAGTGAGGATGCAATATGACACTGAGTTTGTAAAAATGGTTGACTAGAGCTTTGTGTTATATCATAGATCTCCTCTTATGGCACTTATATATGACATATACATATGATATTATAAAAATGCATAAGAAAAGAACCAAATGGTCTGAGGCAATGAAAGGAGAAATACAATCAGTTAGGCAGATTAAGGATAGCTTCAGGTAGACATGTAGATAGTGGTGTTTGAACTTGACTTTAAGAGGAAAAGGTGAGATCACTCCAAGAATAAGAAATGTCATTCATTTATTCATGCATTCATAATTCCCACTTGCTGCTTTACTTTCGGATTTCTATAACTTCTCCACTATGGCTTTCCATCTTCTGCTTCTTATCCCCCACATACTCTACTCTCACTCTCTGATTTTCAGCCAGCTTTCTTTGTATGTGTTACATTCTCTTGTTATACTCCTGGAACACAGCTATCTTTCTTTTTCATAGTTGTATTCCCATTACTTAGCAGAATACTTGGCACTGACTTAGTAAATGTTTATTGTCTGATAACTTACAAATACTTGTTGAAAAAATAAATGAAAGAACAAGTGAAAGACCAGAGATAGCAAAATGTAGGATATATATGAACTAATAGTTCAATTTGACTGAAGCTTATTTATAATAGGAAAAAATGACTAGAATAGTAGACTGGAAGATGAATTTTTGAGAGCTTTGGGTACCTAGCTAAAAATTATAGACCTCAATTGATAGATCATCATTTGAATAAAGAGAAATTTTGTTGTGGTGTGATTAGACTTGTGAATAGAGAAGCTGAATTTGGCAGTAATGCATGATATAGAAAGATGAAGAGAAAAGAAAAAAAGAGGTGGAGAAAGTAATAGTAAGAGAAGCTACCTTAATAAGGAGGGGAAATTTCACTAGCTTTCAATAAGCTTTACTTATGGCAATTTAGCAATAACATTATGTGTTAATTCCTGATTTATTGGTAATAAAAACTAATAGGTTCTTTGGGGAATTGCTGATGAAAATACATACACACAAACATATGTATATATATATATATATATATATATATATATATATATATATATATACACACACACACACACACACACACACATTTATGTGTTATATATAAGAATGTATGTCTATATGCATGCGTGTATGGATATGTATATGGATACATCTATATACATTACATTTCTTACTCTCAAGAAATTTCCAGCTCAAGGTAGAAATGCAGAAAGACACACATGAAAATATGTGGGAAGCCCCATCATAGAGTAAAATATTAAACTTTATTTGTTTTTTGTTTTTTTTTTTCATAAAGAAATCCCACTTTTCCATGACTTACAAGATAGGCAGCATGGTGATCACTTACTTAAACTGGGATGATAGGAACAAATATATTACCCATAACATATAAATAAATAAATAAAATAAATTCACCTGATTTAGAGAGGATTATTCATGGGTAAGTTATTTTCATGTGACAAGGCAAGAAATTCTCTGGCTATTTTCTTCCTTTGGCCAGAGTTTGGGCCAAAGTGTTTTGTTTTTTTTTTTTCCACATTGGAGAAACTTGCATAATGGTGCCTTACCAAGTTACTATATTCCTAGGAAATAGCTACTTTCAGAACTGTGTCCAGATACAAAATAACCAGATTTATCTACTTCTAACACTAAAACAGATGTCAAGCCATTTTGTACTAATCAATCCTCCATTTTTAGTATTCACAGATTAATGAAAAGGCATCCCCCCCTTTTAACATATTTGCATTTTTAATTAAATATTTCACAATTAATTTAACATTCATTATTTTTAAATTTTGAATTTTTCAAACTCTCCCCATTTCTCAGAAGGTAAGTAATTTTATGTTAATTAAATATACTAAGCCATACAAAAAACACTTTCATACTAGCTATGATGCAAAATAAAACCAAACTAAAAAAATCCAAGAGAAACATTTTTTTTTTTTTTAAATGTCAATTTGCAATCAGAATTCTTTCTCTGGTGGTGGATAGCACTTTTCATCATGGGTCCTTTAGCTTGGATCATTGATTAGTTTAAAGTAGCTAAATCTTTCACAGTGTATCATCCTTAAAATATTACTATTACTGTGTTTTCTTGGGCCTGCTTGCTGAACTCTATATCAGTTTATATGTCTTTCCAGCTTTTTTTCTGAAAGCATGCTGTTTACTATTATAGTACCATAGTATCCCATTACAATCATCTTCCACAACTTGTTCAGAAACTCCCCAATAGATGAGCATCCCTTTGATTTCTCATTCTTTGCCACCAAAAAAAAGTTCTGCTATAAATGTTTTTCTACATATAGGTCCTTTTCATTTTTTTTATTTTTTTGGAATAGTGATCTAGTAGTGATATTGCTATGTCAAGGGGACAATTTTAGAACCCTTTGGTCATAGTACCAAATTGTTCATCTGAAAAATTGGATTAATTTATAAATCCATCAACAATGCATTTTCTACAACCCCATCAATATTCAGCATTTTTTCTATCATATTAACCAGTTTGATAGGTATATGGTGACATCTCAGAATTGTTTTAATGATCATTTCTCTAATCATTAGTGATTTAGGACATTTTTATGTGACTATTGATAACTTCTATTTCTTCATCTGAAAATTGTCTTCATATCTTTTGACCATTTATCAACTGGGGAAGAACTTTTATTTTTCTAAATTTGGTTCAATTCCCTCTATATTTCAGAAATAAAGTCTTTATCAGAGAAACTTGCTGTTAAATTTTTCTCCTGGTTTTCTATTTTCCTTCCTTATCTGCATTAATTTTGCTTGCAGGCTTCACTTTAAAAAGAAAATAGGAACCCCAAATTTGAACTTATGTACTACTGCTATTAAATTAATTGCTCCTTTCCTTTCCTCATATTTTGCCTATCCCCTAAAATATACCAATATAGCTTCTTACAAATGTTTTTAGAATTCTAGTAAGTTTCTCCTGACTTTTCCAGATTTCTCCAAATTTTTATAGTCCAAATTCTCTTTAAAAAGTAACAATTCTGTGAAGAGTTTTGTTTCTGGCAATTATGCTATGTAATTTACATGTTCATTCCCATCAGAGGTAAACCATAATATTATCCAAAAGGAGATGAATCTAAAGCATTTCCAAAAGAGTAGGAGTGGGGGAGTAGGATGTAATACTTTGCCTTTTCTAATATAATAGTATTTTCCCCAGATATAAAACAAGAGCATTTTCAGCATTCAATTTTATAAAGTTTTGAGTTCCACAATTTACTCCTTCTCTCCCTTGCTTCTTCCCTTCCCCTCTTCCAAATAAGGTATATAGCTTGACCTAGTTACATATGTACTAGCAAGTAAAATATATTTCCATATTAGTCACAATTGTAAAAGAAGAAACAGATCAAAAGGGAAAAAATAAGAAAGACTAAAGGAAGTGAAAAAAATTGCCTCAATTTGTATTCAGAGTCCATCAATTATTTATCTAGTTATACATAATATTTTCCTTTGAGTCCTTTGGACTTGACTTGGATTATTATGTTATTGAAAAGATCTGAATCAGAGTTGATCATCACACAGTGTTGCTGATACTCTGCACAATGTTTTCCTTTCATTTCACTTTCCATCAGTTCATACAAGTCTTTCCAGGTATTCTGAAATCTGCCTGTTGATTGTTTCTTATTGTATAAAAATGTCCCTTTACCTTTATATACCACAACTTATTTAGCCATTGCTCAATTGATGGGCATCTCCTCCATTTCCCATATATTGCCACCTTGAAATGGGCTGCAATAAATATTTTTGCAAACAATGTATTAATGTTTCAATTTTACTACATCCTCTCAAACATTTGTCATTTTCCCTTTTTGTCACATTGTCCAAACTGATATGTATGAGGTGGTATCTCAGACTTCTTTTAATTTGCATTTCTGTAATTGAAAATGGCTTACAGACTTCTTCATATGTTTATAGATAACTTTGATTTCTTTATCTGAAAACTATCTGTTCATATCCTTTAATCTTTTATCAATTAAATAATGACTCAAGTTCTTATAAATTTGACTCATGAGGCCTTTATTAGAGATACTTACTATAAAGATTGTTTCCTAAATTGCTGCTTTCCTTATAATCTTGGTATTGTTTCTGCAAAAACTTCACAACAGTATCTACTGAGACACACTGAAAAGTAACTCTTTTGCATTTTGTAATGCTCTCTATTTCTTGTTTGAATAAGAATTGATCTCCTTCCAATAGGTCTGACAGGTAGACAATTCCTTGCTCTTTAATTTGGTTTTAGTGTCGCCCTCTTTCAGTTTAAATTATGTCCCCATTTAGACCTTAGTTTGGTATATGGTGTGAGATGTTAATATTTACTTAGTTTGTATTCTATTCTTTTTCAATTTTCCAGTTTTTGTGAAATAATGAGCTTTTACCCCAAAAGCTAGAGTCTTTTGTTTTACCAACCACTAGATTAATTTTATTATTGGTCCTTCTGGTTAAGATGGCGGAGAGGAGGCTCACAGCTGTGTAAGCTCCACGCTTTCTCTCACTATCCATTTCATTACAAGCCTCTGAATTAATGCTTGACTGAAAAAAACCCACAAATAGTTACCAAAAGAAGCCATCCTTGAGATTCGCCAAGAAAGGTCTGTCTTTACTGGAGGGCTGGGATGGTTTTAGACTGGGCGCAGGCAGAGGGCAGCGGCAGAGAGAGCACGGGAGCAGACTGGAGAGGGGGTGGGGAGTGATCGCAGCCGTCTCTGCGGGGAGAGCTTCGCTACAGGTTTGGATACTTTGCTCCAGCAGCAAGTCAGCAGCCCAGCAGAGAAGCTAAAAACACCGGGGCTGAAGAATACAACCCCAAACAGCTGGAGTCTCTCGGGACCTGGCCACCCCCTCCCTTTCCTCCCCCCCCCCAACAGTGACTCAGCACGCTCTGGGATCTCAGAGCGCAGGTGCAACACAGTCCTGCTAGTGCCTCACTGCTGCCTCCTGCAGTCTGTAGAGGAAGCTCGATAACATACCCAGCCCCTCCCCCAAAGAAAGACTCCAGTTTTTTCTGTTTTTCTTTGGTAGTTTGTCTCTGATTATTAGACAGAATGAGCAAGAAGCTGAAGAGGACTTTGACCCTTGACAGCTTCTATACAGATAGAGAGCAGACTCTAAATCCTGAGGAGACTAAAAACAGACAGTCCCCAGGTGAATCCCCAAAGGAGGAGATCATCTGTTCCTCAGCACAGATGAACCTCATAGAAGTAATTAAAAAGGCTCTCACAAGGGAGCTAGAAGAAAAATGGGAAAAGGAGAGGGAGGCTTGGCAAAAGAGCCTGGAGAAGTCAGTTAAAGAGAGAGTGGATAAAGAAGTAAAATCCTTGAAAAATAGGATTGGTGAACTGGAAAACAAAATTGGTGAAATGGAAAAAAATTCCACAGAACAAAAGAACTCAATGGGACAATTAGAAAAAGATTTTTAAAAAGTGAGTGAAGAAAATACTTCACTGAAAATCAGAATTGAACAATACGAATTGAATGACTCAAGGAGACAAGAAGAATCAGTCAAGCAAATCCAAAAAAATCAAAAAATGGAAAAGAATGTGAAATACCTTCTGGGGAAGACAACAGATCTGGAAAACAGATCCAGGAGAGACAATCTGAGAATCATTGGACTTCCAGAAAAACATGATGAAAAAAAGAGCCTGGACACTATTTTCCAGGAAATTATCAAAGAGAACTGCCCAGAAGTCATAGGAACAGAGGAAAAAATAAACATTGAAAGGATTCATCGATCACCCACTGAAAGGGATCCTAAAATCAAAACACCAAGGAATATAGTGGCCAAATGCCAGAACCCTCAGATGAAGGAAAAAATATTGCAAGCGGCTAGAAAAACCCAATTCAAGTATCAAGGAGCCACAATAAGGATCACCCAGGATCTGGCAGCATCCACATTAAAAGATCGAAGGGCCTGGAATATGATATTCCAAAAGGCTAAGGAACTTGGTATGCAACCAAAAATAACTTACCCAGCGAGAATGAGCATCTTTTTCCAGGGAAGAAGATGGACATTCAATGAAGTAAGCGAATTTCATCTATTTCTGATGAAAAAGCCAGAACTTAACAAAAAGTTTGATCTACAAATATAGAACTCAAGAGAAATCTAAAAAGGTAAAGATTAATCTTGGGAACTATATTTCGACTATATAGATGTATAAAGAATACATGTATACCTTGTTCTAGAAATTGATGTGGAAAGGACATTGTACCAGAAAAAGGGTAAAGTGGGGGTAGTACATCTCATGAAGAGGCATAGGAAACCTATTATATCTGAGAGAAAGAATGGAGGGGGATGAATATAGTGGGTATCTTACTGCCTTCAGAATTGGCTTTAAGTGAAAAATCTTAAGACATATTCAATCTATGGTGAAACTTCTCCCACCTCATTGAAAAGTGAGAAGGGAAAAGTGAAAAGGGAAGAAATAAGCTAAGCGGAAGGGAATACGGAAACTGGGAGGGAAAGGGGTAAGATAGGGGGAGGAACTCTAAGGCGGGGGAGGGATACTAAAAAGGGAAGGCTGTGAGAAGCAAGTGGTGCTCACAAGCTTAATTCTGGGAAGGGGGGAAAGGGGAAAGAAGGGAGAAAAGCATAAACCGGGGTTAACAAGATGGCAAGTAATACAGAATTGGTCATTCTAACCATAAATGTGAACAGGGTAAACTCCCCCATAAAGAGGAAGTGGTTAGCAGAATGGATTAAAAGCCAGAATCCTACAATATTTTGTTTACAGGAAACACACCTGAAGCGGGGAGATACATGCAGGTTAAAGGTAAAAGGTTGGAACAAAATCTACTATGTTTCAGGTGAAGTCAAAAAAGCAGGGGTAGCCATCCTGATCTCAGATCAAGCTAAAGCAAAAATTGATCTAATTAAAAGAGATAAGGAAGGACACTATATCTTGCTAAAGGGTAGCATGGATAATGAAGCACTATCTATATTAAACAAATATGCACCAAGTGGGGTAGCATCTAAATTCTTAAAAGAGAAACTAAGAGAGCTGCAAGAAGAAATAGACAGTAAAACTATAATAGTGGGAGATCTTAACCTTGCACTCTCAGAATTAGATAAATCAAACCACAAAATAAATAAGAAAGAAGTCAAAGAGGTAAATAGAATACTAGAAAAGTTAGATATGATAGATCTCTGGAGAAAATGTAATGGAGACAGAAAGGAATACACTTTCTTTTCAGCAGTTCATGGAACCTATACAAAAATTGACCATATATTAGGACATAAAAACCTCAAACTCAAATGCAGTAAGGCAGAAATAGTAAATGCATCCTTTTCAGACCACGATGCAATGAAAATTACATTCAACAAAAAAGCAGGGGGAAGTAGACCAAAAAATAATTGGAAACTAAATAATCTCATACTAAAGAATGATTGGGTGAAACAGCAAATCATAGACATAATTAATAACTTCACCTAAGAAAACGATAATAATGAGACATCATACCAAAATGTATGGGATACAGCCAAAGCGGTAATAAGGGGAAATTTCATATCTCTAGAGGCCTATTTGTATAAAATAGAGAAAGAGAAGGTCAATGAATTGGGTTTGCAACTAAAAATGCTAGAAAAGGAACAAATTAAAAACCCCCAGTCAAACACTAAACTTGAAATTCTAAAAATAAAAGGTGAGATCAATAAAATTGAAAGTAAAAAAAAAAAACTATTGAATTGATTAATAAAACTAAGAGTTGGTTCTATGAAAAAACCAACAAAATAGACAAACCTTTAGTAAATCTGATTAAAAAAAGGAAAGAGGAAAATCAAATTGTTAGTCTTAAAAATGAAAAGGGAGAACTCATCACTAACGAAGAGGAAATTAGAGCAATAATTAGGAGTTACTTTGCCCAACTTTATGCCAATAAATTCGACAACTTAAATGAAATAGAAAAATACCTCCAAAAATATAGCTTGCCCAAACTAACAGAGGAAGAAGGAAATATCCTAAACAGTCCCATCTCAGAAAAAGAAATAGAACAAACTATCAATCAACTCCCTAAGAAAAAATCCCCAGGACCAGATGGATTTACATGTGAATTCTACCAAACATTTAAAGAACAATTAACTCCAATGTTATATAAACTATTTGAAAAAATAGGGATTGAAGGAGTCCTACCAAACTCCTTTTATGACACAGACATGGTACTGATACCTAAACCAGGTAGGCTGAAAACAGAGAAAGAAAATTATAGACCAATCTCCCTAATGAATATTGATGCTAAAATCTTAAATAAAATATTAGCAAAAAGATTACAGAAAATCATCCCCAGGATAATACATTATGATCAAGTAGGATTTATACCAGGAATGCAGGGCTGGTTCAATATTAGGAAAACTATTAGCATAATTGACTATATCAATAACCAAACAAACAAAAACCATATGATCATCTCAATAGATGCAGAAAAAGCATTTGATAAAATCCAACATCCATTCCTAATAAAAACACTTGAGAGCATAGGAATAAATGGACTTTTCCTTAAAGTAGTCAGGAGCGTATATTTAAAACCATCAGTAAGCATCATATGCAATGGGGAAAAACTGGAACCTTTCCCAGTAAGATCTGGAGTGAAGCAAGGTTGCCCACTATCACCATTATTATTTAATATCGTATTAGAAACACTAGCCTCGGCAATAAGAGTCGAGAAAGATATTAAAGGAATTAGAGTAGGCAATGAGGAAACCAAACTATCACTCTTTGCAGATGATATGATGGTATACCTAGAGAACCCCAGAGATTCTACTAAAAAGCTATTAGAAATAATTCATAATTTTAGCAAAGTAGCTGGCTACAAAATAAATCCCCATAAATCATCAGCATTTTTATACATCACCAACAAAACCCAACAGCAAAAGATACAAAGAGAAATTCCATTCAGAATAACTGTTGATACCATAAAATATTTGGGAATCTATCTACCAAAGGAAAGTCAGGAATTATATGAGCAAAATTATAAAAAAGTCTCCACACAAATAAAGTCAGACTTAAATAATTGGAAAAATATTAAGTGCTCTTGGATCGGCCAAGCGAACATAATAAAGATGACAATACTCCCTAAACTAATCTATTTATTTAGTGCTATACCAATCAGACTTCCAAGAAAATATTTTAATGATCTAGAAAAAAATAACAACAAAATTCATATGGAACAATAAAAAGTCGAGAATCTCAAGGGAATTAATGAAAAAAAAAAATCAAATGAAGGTGGCCTAGCTGTACCTGATCTAAAATTATATTATAAAGCAGCAGTCACCAAAACCATTTGGTATTGGCTAAGAAATAGATTAGTTGATCAGTGGAAAAGGTTAGGTTCACAAGACAGAATAGTCAACTATAGCAATCTAGTGTTTGACAAACCCAAAGCCCCTAACTTCTGGGAAAAGAATTCATTATTTGATAAAAACTGCTGGGATAATTGGAAATTAGTATGGCAGAAATTAGGTATGGACCCACACTTAACACCATATACCAAGATAAGATCAAAATGGGTCCATGACCTAGGCATAAAGAATGAGATTATAAATAAATTAGAGGAACATAGAATAGTTTATCTCTCAGACTTGTGGAGGAGAAAGAAATTTGTGACCAAAGATGAACTAGAGACCATTACTGATCACAAAATAGAAAATTTTGATTACATCAAATTAAAAAGCCTTTGTACAAACAAAACTAATGCAAACAAGATTAGAAGAGAAGCAACAAACTGGGAAAACGTTTTCACAGTTAAAGGTTCTGATAAAGGCCTCATTTCCAAAATATATAGAGAACTGACTCAAATTTATAAGAAATCAAGCCATTCTCCAATTGATAAATGGTCAAAGGATATGAACAGACAATTTTCAGAGGATGAAATTGAAACTATTACCACTCATATGAAAGAGTGTTCCAAATCATTATTGATCAGAGAAATGCAAATTAAGACAACTTTGAGATACCACTACACACCTGTCAGATTGGCTAAGATGACAGGAAAAAATAATGATGAATGTTGGAGGGGATGCGGGAAAACTGGGACACTAATACATTGTTGGTGGAGTTGTGAACGAATCCAACCATTCTGGAGAGCAATCTGGAATTATGCCAAAAAATTATCAAATTGTGCATACCCTTTGATCCAGCAGTGTTTCTATTGGGGTTATATCCCAAAGAAATACTAAAGAAGGGAAAGGGACAAATGTGCCAAAATGTTTGTAGCAGCCCTATTTGTAGTGGCTAGAAAGTGGAAAATGAATGGATGCCCATCAATTGGAGAATGGCTGAGTAAATTGTGGTATATGAATGTTATGGAATATTATTGTTCTGTAGGATGAATACAGAGAGGACTGGCGAGACTTACATGAACTGATGCTAAGTGAAATGAGCAGAACCAGGAGATCATTATACACTTCGACAATGATATTGTATGAGGACATATTTTGATAGAAGTGGATTTCTTTGACAAAGAGACCTAACTGAGTTTCAATTGATAAATGACGGACAAAAGCAGCTACACCCAAAGAAAGAACACTGGGAAACGAATGTGAACTATCTGCATTTTTGTTTTTCTTCCCGGGTTATTTATACCTTCTAAATCCAATTCTCCCTGTGCAACAAGAGAACTGTTCTGTTCTGCAAACATATATTGTATCTAGGATATACTGCAACATATCCAACATATAAAGGACTGCTTGCCATCTAGGGGAGGGGGTGGAGGGAGGGAGGGGAAAAAAATTGGAACAGAAATGAGTGCAAGGGATAATGTTCTAAAAAAAAAAATTACCCTGGCATGGATTCTGTCAATATAAAGTAATTATTAAATAAAAATAAAAAATAAAATAAAATAAAATAAAATTCAGGAAAAAAAAAAGAAATACAAATGTAAAAAAATTCAACAACAACAAAAAATTATTATTGGTCACTGTGTTTTATGTACCTAATCCATTCCATTGATTGACTTCTCTATTTATTAATCAGTGAAAGATATTTTGATGATTAATGCTTTATAATATACTTTGAAATCTGATATTGCCAGGTCACTTTCCTTTGTATATTTATTTCATTAATTCCCTTGATATTATCAAGCTTTTGTTTTCTCAGGTGATTTTTTAAAAAGTTTTCCTAGCTCTATCATAATTTTTCGGGAGTTTGATTTGAATGGTATTGAGTTAATAAATCAGTTTAGGCAGAATATTATTTTTATTATATTGGCTCAGTCTATCCATGAACAACTGATATTTTCCCAATTATTTAGATCTAATTTATTTTTCATATTGTTTATGGATTTGTCTTGGCAAGTAGACTTCCAAACTTTTTTTATTGTCTACAGGTTTTTTTTTAATGTGATTTTTCTTTCTATCTCTTGCTGCTGAATTTCATTGGTAATATATAGAAATGCTGATGATATATGGGGATTTATTTTACATTCTACAACTTTCATAAAGTTATTACTGGTTTCAAATAATTTTTAAATTTATTCTCTAAGATTCTCTAAATATAACATAATATCTGCAAAGAATGATAGTTTTTTTTCCCTCATTATCTCCTCTAATTCCTTTAATTTGTTTTTCTTCTCTTATTGCTGCTACTTTTCTAGTACAATGTCTAGTACAATACTAATAATGGTAATAACAGACATGCTTCTTTCAGCCCTGATCTTATTCGGAATATTTCTAGCTTATCCCCAATACATATTATATCTGCAGATGGTTCTAGACAAATACTAATTATCATTTTAAGGAAAACTCCATTTACTCCTATGCTCTCTAGTTTTTGAGAATGGGTGCTGTATTTTGTCAAATATATATTAATATTAAAATAACATATGATTTCTGTTAGTTTTGGTTTTAAGGTGGGCAATAGGTTGATATTTTCCTAATATTGACTATATTCCTGGTATAAATCTCACTTACTCATTGTGTATTATTCTGGTGATAAATTGCTGTAATCTCTGTTAATATTTTATTTAAGATTTTTTCTCAATATTCACTAAGGAAAATGATTTATAATTTTTTTTTCTCTGTTTTGACTGTTCTTTGGCTTAGATATCAGCATCATATCTCATAACAAAAGTAACTTGATAGGATTCCTTCATTTATTTTCCAAATAGTTTAGATAGTATTGGAATTAATTGTTCTTTAAATAAACAAACAAACAAACAAGTAGAATTCACTTGTAAATCCAGCTAGCTGTGAGGATTTTTTCTCCAGGGAGTACATTAGTGATTTGTTCAATTTCTTTTTCTAATATGAGATTTTTCTAGGGTTTTTGTTTCATGATCTGTTAATTGAAGTAATATATATATATAAATTTCAGATAGTCAGATTTAGTAGCATATATTTCGATAAACTCTTTCCTAATGGTTGCTTTAATTTCTTTCTCATTGCTGGTGATTTTACTCATTCTGTTTTTTTGTTTGTTTGTTTGTTTTTATATTGAATATTTGGTTTTCTTTTTTGTTTAACCAAATTGGCCAGTGGCTTAACCTAAAGCCAGCTCCTAGATTTGTTATTAGTTCAATAATGGTTTTGTTTTGTTCTGTTTCAATTTTATTTAATTCATTTTGAGTTTCAGGGTTTCGTATTTAGTTATCCCTTGGGGATTTCTAATTTTTTCTTTCTCAAGTCTTTTTTTAGTTGCATGCCCAAAGTCATTGATTTGTTCTTTAGCCAATTTATGTAAGAATTTAGAAAAATAAACTATCCCCGAAGTGTGGCTTTAGCTGCATCTCATACATTTTAGTATGTTGTCTCATTATTTTCATTCTCTTTAATGAAATTCTTGGTTCTTCCTATGATTTGTTCTTTGACCTATTTATTCTTTAGGATTAGATTATTTAGTTTCCACTTAATTTTTAATCTGTCCTCCCACTGCTGTTGACTGTAATTTTCTTGTATTATAATCTGAAAAAATATATTTAATATTTCTGCCTTTTTAATTTCATTTTGAGGTTTTTGTGCTTTATCACATGGTCTATTTGGGGGCCAAGTGCTGCTCAGAGAAAGTATATTTCTTTTTGTTTCCATTCAATTTTCTCCAAAGATTTGACATATCTAACTTTTCAAATATTATATTTAACTTCTTTTTTTTTTCTTGTTTATTTTTTGTTTGGATATATCAAATTCTGACAGGGGACAAATGAGGTTCCCCACCAGTATAGTTTTGTTATCTATTTTCTTCTGTAATTCACTTCAGGTTTCCTTTAGAAATTTGGATGCTATGCCACTTGTTGCATATATGTTTAATATTTATATTGCTTCATTGTATATGGTATATTTTTAAAAGATGTAGTTTTCTTTTTATTTCATTTCATTAGTTCTATTTTTGCTTTTTCTTTGAGATCAGGATTGTATCACTATTGTGTTATTGTTTTTTTTAAACTTCAGCTTTAAACTTCATAATAGGTTCTGCTCCAGCCTTTTACCCTGATTCTGTGTCTTTCTGCTTCAAGTGTATTTCTTGTAAACAACATATTATAAGATTCTAGGTTTTGATCCATTCTGCTATTTCCATTTTATGGGAGAGCTCATCCCATTCACATTCTCAGTTGTTATTACTATGTGTTTCCCCCCATCCTATTTCTTCTTCCTATTTGTCCTTTTTCTCCTTTTACCCTTCCAACCTCATCAATGTTTTGCTTTTGTCTACTATCTTTCCTTCTTTCAGTCCCTACCCTTCACCACTATATTTAATCTCCTCCTCTCCTACTTCTTATTCAATAGGAAATTTCTATGTTCAACTGATTGTGTATATGATTTCCTCTTTGATCCAATAAGGATAAGAACAAGATTCAAATGATACCCATAACCTACCCTCCCACTTCCCCTCCACTGTAACAGGTTTTTCAGGCCTGTTCAAGTAAAACAATTCATACTATTCTACCTCTCTTCTTTTTATGTTCTATATGTATTCCTTCTAGTTGTAGTGTCAGTGATACAATTACTAAGTTTTACAAGTATCATTTTCCCATTTAGGGATGTAAACAATTTAACTCTATTGAATCCCTTATGTTTTTCTTTCCTTTTTCCACCTCATTATGCTTCTCTTGAGTCTTAATATTGGAGATAATTTTTTTTTTAATTTAAGTTTGATCTTCTCCTTATGAAGCCTTGAAATCCTTCTATTTTATTGAATGGCCATTTTTTCCCTTGAAATATTATGCTGAATTTTGTTGGGTAGGTAATTCTGGTTGTAGTCCTAACTTCTTTGCTTTCCAGAATATAATGTTATATGATCTCCAGTTTTATAGTATCGCAATTGCTAAGTCCAATGTAAGCTTAATTGTGGCTCCCTGACATTTGAATTGTTTCATTCTGGACATTTGTAGTATTTTTCCCTTGACCTGGAAGTTAAGAAAACATTTTAAAAAGACAAATGGCAAGACAAGAAGGTAGACACTGGAAGCCAAAGGAGAGAACAATTGAAAATGATGAATGGCAATTTATTTAAATGAAAAAGATTTGAGAAGCAAGTATATAAAAACCATTGTTTACAGCAACAAAAAAATTTACATTTATAATCTTTTTAGTAACAGACTTATTAATTTACAAATGCTGTTCCAGGAAGAATTATTTACCATGTTTGTTTTGCTTTTAATATTCAGATAAAATAATAAGCCATGCATGATATTAGATTATTAAAATATCACAGTATCTTAGTATCCATTCCTGGAGCATTAGATGAACGCATGTTGATATCTAGTTCAATTCTACATGATAAATCATAACAAAATCATTTCTTGGGCAAAAATTAAAAGATGGCCCAATTTTAAATATCATGCCTAGGCTCTTTGAGCAGGGAATTCTCTCTCCTTCCATAGCTGGGAAGCAATCCCTCGTTCCTTTAAATAAGATGCTTAGTTAACCTCCAATCCAGAAATAATGTGGCCCTAGGAAGACACTGGTATTTTTCTCTTATTTCCTATTATTATTATTATTATTATATTATTATTATTATTATTTTACTGTTTCCTGAATTTTCCAGGGGAGTTCAAAATAATAGTTCAATGAGAATATGGAATGAAGAGACTAAATGTTTAAGAAAAATATCTCCCATAGCAAAACCTAAAAACTGTAGATCAATGTATTGGTTTTCTCTCACCTTGTCTGCTTCATAGCCCATGTAAATAAAGATAAAGAACATTAAACAATCATTTCATCCAACCTGTTTTATTATGTTTAAGACATCACAGTGAGTAAATCCATATTAGAAACCAACTCTATTTTCAATTTTAGTGCTCTGTACACTATGTCACACCTCTTTCTATGTGAAAAGCACCTTAAGTTTCACAAACAGAATCATTTAATTCAATTCAGAAGATGTATATTAAAGCTTACTATTTTTCAGGTACTGTGCTAGGGGATGAGAATACAACTATAATGTTCCAGTTCCTCAATTTACTGATTTCCTGTCACCTGCTCTTCCACTCCATATTAGCCATATCCTAAAATAGTTATTCCCTTTATCTTGCTTTCACCCACAGGTATACCATTTATTTCTATGTTCATTCATTAATTCTGAAATTTCCTTTGTGATCAGAATTTTTTAATCTCCCATCTTTGGCTTCCCATTATTCCCACTATGACTGCCAAACCTGTGATTCCCATCAGTTCTTAATCAGGCCATCATCTCTGTACTAGCTATGTTATTCCTTTTTTCAGCTTAATCATTTGGCAAACCTCTTCCACTCTATACTGTCCTTATCTCTTGAATGTCTTGCCTCTTATAAGGCTGATGAAGTTCTTCAAAGCTTCAGTCTTGGATCATTCCCACCATCCACCACTTTCCATACACATACTACTGAACGAAAGGGAAGAAAATCACAAAATCATTATGATTAGGTCTATTATAAATTTATATTACATCATTTAGACTAGGCCCTCATGATTATAAGGAAGTCCTTGTATACCTCCCTAATTAACTCACTATCCAATTCACCACAGTAGTATTTCCATATCTTTTCATTCCTTCTCAATCCTACCATGACTCTTTCACAACTACCTTCTCATTTAAGAACCTTTATTTGCATTTTGCTGAAAAAAAGAGTCCATTTGCTGAGAGCTTCCTCTTCTCATTTTCACATTATCTCATATTACACAGGTGTCTCCTTCTGCCATTAAATTATTTTATCTCAAATGATGAGGTTGCCCTTCTCCTTATCAAAGCCAATCTTACATGCAAATGTGATCCCATTCTATCCTGTCTTCTCCATCAGATTGCCTCTCTGTCATTCCCACTTTCTCACTTATTTTACCTTTTTCTGTCTACTGGCTACTTCCTTCTTGTCAATAACTGTGCCCATGGCTCCCTTTTCTTTTTTTTTATATTTTTTTTTTATTGATAGAACACATGCCAGGGTAATTTTTTACAGCATTATCCCTTGCATTCATTTCTGTTCCGATTTTTCCCCTCCCTCCCTCCACCCCTTCCCCCAGATGGCAAGAGTCCTTTACATGTTGAATGGGTTGCAGTATATCCTAGATACAATATATGTGTGCAGAACCAAACAGTTTTCTTGTTGCACAGGGAGAATTGAATTCAGAAGGTATAAATAACCCGGGAGGAAAAACATAAATGCAAGCAGTTTATATTCATTTCCAGTGTTCTTTCTCTGGGTGTAGCTGCTTCTGTCCATCTTTGCTCAATTAAGGCTCTCTTTATCAAAGAGGTCCACTTCCATCAGAATACATCCTCAAACAGTATCATTGTTGAGGTATATAATGATCTCCTGGTTCTGCTCATTTCACTCAGCATCAGTTCATGTAAGTCTCTCCAGTCCTCTCTGTATTCATCCTGCTGGTCGTTCCTTACAGAACAATAATATTCCATAACGTTCATATACCACAATTTACTCAACCATTCTCCAATTGATGGACATCCTTTCATTTTCCAGCTTCTAGCCACTACAAATAGGGCTGCATGGCTCCCCTTTCTCAAAAGAATCTTTCCTTGTTCTTTCATTCCCAATATCATTTCATTTCTCTCCTGCCCTTTGTGACTATATTACTTGAGAAAGTGATCTACAATAGATTCCTCTTCTTCTCCTTTCCCTCTTTTCATAAATCTAATAAGCCTCTTTAATCCACATTGTATTTTTATCTTTTTTAATCTCTAACACTATTAATCATTCCCTTTTCCTTGATATTATTCTCTCTGATCTGTCTAACTATTCCTTTTCAACCTCTGTTGCTAGATCTTCATATATAAGGGGCATGTTAATATAGGGGTCTCCCAAGGCTTGGTCCCTCTTTTTCCTCTATACTAATTTAGTTGGTGATTTCATTAACTCCTATTAATTTAATTATCATCTCTAGTCTGATAATTCTCAAATTAACTTATTCATCTCTACCAATCACCAGTCTAGCATCTCTAACTGCTTTTAGACATATTGAACTAGATATCCTGTAGCCTTCATAAACTCTGTATGTCTAAAATTGAATGCATTATCTTCTCTCTCAGATCCTCCCCTCATTTAATTTTATTATTACTTGAAGATCACTGATATATCATTCTCCCAGTCCCTACAGTTTATTACCTAGGTAGTATCCTCCACTCCTCATTCACACTCAGCCATATTATACTTTGTAGGCTTACTGAAGAAGGTGAGTTTTTTCTTGGTGACTTAAAGAAAAACAGAGATAAGTAGCTAGATTGGAAGAAACAAAGCTTCCCAGACATGGAATTTTAAATAAGGAAAGGATCATAGTGTGTTAAAAAAAAAAAAAAACAGAGTAGTCCCTACATAGTCCTTCATTCATCTTTCCCTTTAAGTGTTCCAAAAGAGCCTCTTCCCAGGCATCAATATCATAATTCTTTTTCCCTCTTTTAATGTATTTATTTATCTAAAAGTTATATATAAAAGGAAAAAGAAAAAAGAGAAAAAGGAAAACATTGTCATGTGCATAGCAGAACATGAGAGAATTAAAAATATATAGCAATAAATTTCCATTTCAACAAAACATAGATAATAATAGCACACATTGTATTCAGAACTGTTCATCTTTCCTTTGCTTCTTTGTAGGTTTTCTTTTGTTCTTTGCTATGCACTTTTTACTTTATTTTTTCCCTTTCCTCTCCCTACCTCTCCCAAGTACATGACAGTTAACCACAAGTATATTTATGTTTATATACAAATATACCTACAAACATACATATACATATGAATATACACGTATGCATACATCTAAAACAATATTAGTATGGCTGGCATATAATGTGGATTTCTCTCTTTTGATGGTCTAAGATTGATGGTGACTACCACTACTTTTCCTTTCTTTCTAATAAATTCTATTTCTGATCATTATTGTTGTATTTGTGTATATGTTTTCTTTCCTATCCCTGTTATCTCTGCTTTAAGCTTTTACCTACTATTTAGCCTCCCTTATTCCAAAAATGCTTTATTTATTCTCTCCTCCAACCCACTACTTCCTTTTTTATTCCATTCCCATTAATCTATATATCTTATCATATACCTATTTCTTTATGAATTTTGGAGAGTTTTATATCCTTGTGGATATATATGTATTGTTCCCTTTTTAACACATTTCTGATGTGAATAGGATTTCAGCTCTTATCCATCAAATTCTTTTGTGTCAGTTCTTGTTCTTATACCTCATTTATATAATAACTACTGTTTTTACCTTTTTTTCTACATAGTTTTACCTTTTAAATTATATAATACTCAACCCTACACCAATCTTTCTTTTGAATTATCCATTTTCTAATAATAATCTAAGACATATGGTTTACATTCCATGTATACTTAGGGAATCTCTTGAAATTAGTCTTTGATGTTGACTCTTATGTGTCAAATTTTCTATTAAGTTCAGGTCTGTTTGCCATAAAATCCTGAAGATGTGACAATTCATTGATTGTCCATTTTTTTCATTCAATATTAATTTTGCTGGATATAATATTTTTGCCATAACTTAGGTCTGTAGATCTTTGATACATAGTATTCTAAGATCTGGGGTCTTTTATTGTAGTTGCTGAGAGGTCTTGTGAAGTTTTGATTGTGGCTCCAGGATGTTTGAATTTTTTTGCTACTATGGCTTATAAAAATTTCCTCCTTGATCTCAGATTTTCAAAATTTTGCAGTAATATTCAAGTAGTTTTTCCTTATAGGATATCTTTCATGTGATGATCTTGTTGTGATACAGAAGCTACATGTCAGTGGCTGCTGGAGGTCTAACTCAGACCTATAGAATGGAACTCCTCATGTGAGAGGAAGATGACGATGATACAAAAATACTGAGAGGCAGTTGTGTTCTCTGACCTCTCTCCTCTTCCCTCTTGCCTCCAATTTATTTCATTCCCAATCCACAAGGAATATCTGCATTAGTAAAGAATGCTTTTTTCTTCTTTTTCTTTTTTTTTTAAATAAAAAATAAGCTTTAAATAAAAAAAAAGCTTTAATAAGTTTTTTTTTTTTATTTACAAGATGTATGCATGGGTAATTTTTCAGCATTGACCCTTGCAAAACCTTCTGTTCCAACTTTTCCCCTCCTTTCCCACACCCCTTCCCCCAAATGGCAGGTAGACCAATACATGTTAAATACATTAAAGTATATGTTAAATACAATATATGTATACATATCCATACAGTTATTTTGCTGCACATGAAGAATTGGACTTTGAAATAATGTAATATTAGCCTGAGAAGGAAATAAAAAATGCAAGCAGACAAAAATAGAGGGATTGGAAAGGTTCACACTCATTTCCCAGAGTTCTTATGGTGGGTGTAGCCAGTTCTATTCATAATTGAACAAATGGAACTAATTTGTTTTATCTCATTGTTGAAGAAAGACACATCCATCAGAATTGATCATTATATAGTATTGTTGTTGAAGTATGTAATGATCTCCTGGTCCTGCTCATTTCACTTAGCACCAGTTCATGTAAGTCTCTCCAGGCCTTTCTGAAACACTCCTGCTGGTCATTTCTTACAGAACAATAATATTCCACAAGATTCATATACCACAATTTATTCAACCATTCTCCAATTGATGGGCGCCCACTCAATTTCCACTTATTAGCCATTACAAAGAGGGCTGCCACAAACATTTTTGCACATACAGGTCCCTTTCCCTTCTTTAAGATTTCTTTGGGATATAAGTCTAGTAGTTATTTTTTTCTAGATCATTAGAATGTTTTTTTAGAAGTCTGGTTGGTATAGCACTAAGTAAATAGATTAGTTCAGGTAGTATTGTCATCTTTATTATATTTGTTTGCCCTATCCAAGAGCACTTAATATTTTTCCAATTGGTTAGATCTGACTTTATTTGTGTGGAAAGTGACTGTAGTTTTGCTATATAGTTTCTGACTTTCCCTTGGAAGATAGATTCCCAAATATTTTATACTATCTGCAGTTACTTTAAATGGAATTTCTCTTTGTAACTCTGTTGGATTTTGTTAGGGATATATAAGAATGCTGATGATTTATGTGGGTTTATCTTGTATCCTGCAATTTTTCTAAAGGTGTAGATTAGTTCTAATAGCTTTTTAGTAGAATCTCTGGGCTTCTCTAAGTATACCATCATATCATCAGCAAAGAGTCCTTTGGTTTTGTTTGTTTTTAATTTGATTTTTTTCTAGCTTTTTAAGTTGCATTTGGTTTCCTCATTACTTACTCTAATTCCTTTAAACTCTTTCTCAATTCTTATTGTCAAAGCTAGCATTTCTAATACAATATTGAATAGTAATGGTGATAGTGGGAAACCTTGTTTCATACCTGATCTTACTGGGAATGGTTCCAGTTTATCCCCATTACACATGGCGCTTACTGATGGTTTTAAATAGAAGCTACAGATTATTTTAAGGAAAAGTCCATTTATTCCTATACTCTCAAGTGTTTTTAATAGGAATGGATGTTAGATTTTATCAAATGCTTTTTCTGCATCTATTGAGATGATCAAAAGGGTTTTGCTAATTTGGTTATTGATATTCAATTATGCTAATAGTTTTCCTAATATTGGACCAGCTTTGCATGCCTAGTATAAATCCTACTTGGTCATGGTGTATTATCTTGGGATTGATTTTCTGTAATCTTTTTGTATGATGACCGTGTTAGCACCCAGATATCTCAGAATCAGCCGGAGTCAGGATAAGCAAAAGTTCTTAGTCTTTATTATTGGTCTTTAGGGGTAGAAGTGAAGGCATGGAAGAGAATCTTTGCAATTGTCTTCTTCCTTATCCACCGCAAAAAGTGACCCTGGCTAGTCTTACTCCACCCCCTAGTCCCTCCTACAATCCTCTGTATAGACCAATCATTGAGCAAGCACAGGATAGTAGGAAGGAACATTTTCCAGGAATATGCCCATAGAGTATTCCTCTCCTTTTCCCCTCCTCAGATCTAGAAAGAAAAAAACCTGAGAAGGAAAACAAAAATGCAAGCAATCAATAATAGAAAGAGTGGAAATGCTATATTGTGGTCCACATTCATTTCCCATAGTTCTCTCTCTGGGTGTAGCTGATTCTCTTCTTTTACTGAACAATTGGAACTAGTTTGAATCATATCATTGTTTAAGAGAGCCACATCCATCAGAATTGATCATCATATGATTTTGTTGTTGCTGCGTATTATGATCTCCTGATTCTGCTTATTTCACTTAGCATCAATTCATGTTAGTCTTTCCAGGCTGCTCTGAAATCATCCTGCTGGTCATTTCTTACAGAACTTACATACCTTAATTTATTCAGCCATTCTCTAATTGATAGGCATCCATTCAGTTTCCAGTTTCTAGCCATCACAAAAAGGGCTGCCACAAACATTTTTGCACATGTGGGTCCCTTTCCTTTCTTTAAGATCTCTTTGGGATATAAGACCAGTAGTAACATTACTGGATCAAAGGGTATGCACAGTTTGATAACTTTGGGGGCATAGTTCCAACTTGCTCTCCAGAATGGTTGGATTGATTCACAATTCCACTAATAATGTATCAGTATCCCAGTTTTCCCTCCAACATCCCCTCCAACATTCATCATTATCTTTTCCTGTCATTAAAAGCTATTATTTTTTAAAAGACTCTGGATATCCTTTTTAGTAGGTTGAATTTCTTTTCATAATCTTCTTGTTTTTCTTGACCCACCTTGAGAACTCTACCTTCTTGTACATGCCAGAAACCACCAATGTTTCTGCCTCACTGCTTCTATATTCACCAGGAGTGTGTTGGTTCCTTCTCACCCTGGATTACATCTTCACAGCACACCTGAACATGGAATTCCTTTTCAGCAGACATTCCCTCAATCTTCCCCAATCAAAATGCTGACTGCCTATACTGTCTAGAGAATAAAAGTTAGAATAGAGATAGCCTCCCAACCCAGGTACCTTCAGGGATTATGATTTGTTTCAATGGAATTAGTCTGGAAGTGAGTACATTTCTCAGGGACCAAACTTCTGTCCTGATTCTTTGTTCAGATTATCACTGATTCTTCCAGGAGGAACACTGTTCTGCCTCAATTCCTATTTGTTTTTAGCCACTCTTTGTTTGCTTTGAGATGCAGTTTTCTCTTGTTTGTAGAGAGAATTTGGAGAGTTTAAAATGTTCTGACTTACTCCAACATCTTCCCAGAATCCTCTCCTTAATTCTTTCTCAATGGAGAAGGATGGGCCATTTCTTCTGGGCTTGGACAAAAATGATATTATCCATGATAGAATCTATAGCCTTACCCCCAAGGGATAAGGGAGTATATTCTGAATAAGACTTATCTTTATTCTAAGTTTGATTACTACCCTCAATTCCTTTCTTAAAAAAGGCTTTTTTGCCCTCAACCTATTTTTTTCCTTTCCAATGAAATTCTGTCCCTGATGCTTACTGTTCCCATGTGGGTCCTAGTTTCTTCATTCATACAATGTTGAAATATTACTAGATTATTTATAAGTGCATTTGCAAATCTAGACCTTTAATCTTCCAAGGGGTTAGCTTAGATATATTGGTACCTGTTTCTAGATGGGCACTGTACATTTTTTTAAAAGAACAACTTTGGACAAAGTTTTCTGGTTCATCCTTAAGATAATATACCTGTCTATCTACACAAACTGACATTTCTTTTCTCATAATCCTTGTTCATGTCCACTACCTAATGACTAGGGGAAAAGACCACATAAAACAAATTCAATATACATATGTTAATGGACTTGGTAACATTTAGTATTGGCAAATTGCAGAAAATTTGTCAGGTAATATGATTTTGTTTTCAATTTATGCCACAGAAAAGTAGTATAATATATAATGCCAGGAAGGAAAAAAAAACATTACACTCTATAAAACTGTATTACTCTATATGGGTTTGGCATTTGGGAAGCAAATGAGAAAAAGTTGCCCTTTTCTGAATTTCTTAAACAGTGTGTAAAGTTGTTAGATTATGCTGTAACATTTTAAGAAATCATTTATGCTGCAAGAAAATTACATTCAAAAGCATCATATTGTATACCAAATACAAAGGGTGTGTGAAAGACATCTTTCAATGTGATATAGTAGAAATAAATTAATGTTGAACACAAGAAATTTTTATTTGATGCCAGCTCCACCACCAATTAGCTACATAATCTTGAGCATTTTATATCATCTGAATGATTCTATATTCTTATTTGAAAAATGGGAATCAATAAAAAGTGAACCATATTATTTAGTATTATTTTAACTGGATGTCTTTCCTTCCTTTCATTGCATAGATTAGGAAACTGAGTCTTATAGAAGTTGAATAATTTTTTTTTCATTTTCCAATAAGTTAATTATAGAACAGAACTAGAAGAGTAGAAAACCTGATTCTTTAAAGTTCATCCTACTTCCTATATCTCTTCTGAGAATCCAAAACAAAAATTATGGAAAAGTATTTTAAAACTATGTTTGGAAAAGCAAGTTATTAATACCATATTTCTAAGGCATGAGGAATATATTTAAATATTGCTTTGTGAGCTATAATTTCTTTTTTCCCAAGACAATTGTGACAGCTAGTAAGTGCTATATATCTGAAGCTGGATTTGAACTCAGATCCTCCTAATTCCAGAGTCAGTGCTCTATTCACTGCACCATCTAACTGCTCCATAAGCTAAAATTCTTGATTTTTTTGTCTGCAATCATATAAATAGATGCCCAAATATTGAGGTATAAATTTTTTAATTCAGTCATCAACCTGTGACAAAATGACCTGACTGGGGGAAAAACAAAGCAAAATAAAACAAAAACCAGGTACTAGAGTTATCCAGAACTGTATATTTTTCTTTAATCAGATGTTTATTATGCAATTTCCCCAAAAAATTTATAAGCTTTAAGAAAAGTTTTTAGCATATCTACCCATTTTGCAGTCACTGATCTTACATCATCTTTATATGCATCCTCATAAAATGGAAATAATTTTTTTCTGGCCAAATCTTTGAAAATACTTTCTTTATATCTTCTCAAGCATAATTAAAATGGATCATTTTTCATATTGGCTCCTCAGTCTTTTTTGCTGTCAAATTGATAGATCATGATTCTGTTTATGTTTCCCTTTTCACTCCACCACCACCTTCAATTTCATGTTAAATCATTCTTTGGAGAGGTTAGCAATTAATGTCCAAGAGTCCAAAAACTTAATATTTTCACATTGACATCTATGCTATTTTATTCTATTTCTCCAATTCTTTTTTATTTTCTTTTTTCCCTAGCCCTTCAATTTCATCTTTATATGCAAAACACTAAGAGTTACCTTATCTGTAATGTATAATCTTAAAAAGAGCTCCATGGACACAAGCTATTCTTCAAGTAATAAATGGCCAAAGGATAGAAACAGATACTTTTCAGATGGAGAAATTAAAACAATTTCTAGTCATATTAAAAATGCTCTAAATCATTATTTTTCAGAAAATTGCACATTAAGACAACTCTGAGGTACCACTATATACCTCTCAGATTGACTAAGATGACAGGAAAAAGATAATGATGAATGGTGGAGAGGATGTGGAAAAACTGGTACACTTACACATTCTTGGTAGAGTTGTGAACTGATCCAACCATTCTGGAGGACAATTTGGAACTATGCCCAAAGGACTCTAAAATTATACATATCCTTTGATCCAGTGGTGTCTCTACTGGGCTTGTATCCCAAAGAGATGATAAAAATGGGAAAAGGACCCACATGTTCAAAAATGTTTATAGCAGTCTTTTTTGTAGTGGCAAGGAACTGGAAATTGAGTGGATGACCATAAGTTGGAGAAGGACTGAATAAGTTATGGCATATAAATGTTATGGAATATTATTGTTCTGTAAGAGATTGTCAGCAGGATTTCAGAGAGGAGAGGCATGGAGAGACTTACATGAACTGACAGTAAGTGATGTGAGTGAAACAAGAGAACATTGTACACAGCAACAACAAGGTTATGTGATGATCAATTCTAATGGTTGTGACTCTTCAACAGTGAGGTGATTCAGACTTGTTCTAATGGATTTTTGATGGAGAGAAACATCTGCACCCAGAGACAAGACTGTGGGGATTGAGTGTGGATCACAACACAGCATTTTAACTCTTTTTGTTGTTTGCTTGCTTTTTTTTCTCATTTTTTCCCTGTTTGATCTGATTTTTCTTGTGTAGTGATATTGCAGGAATATGTATTGAAGAATTACACATATTTAACATTAAATTACTAAGGGAGGGAGAAAAAAATTGTAATACAAGATTTTGCAAGGATGAATGTTCAAAAGAATCTATGCATATATTTGAAAATAAAGAGAAATAAAGAAAGAGAGAGAGAAATAGAGAGAGAGAGAGAGAGAGAGAGAGAGAGAAAGAAAGAAAGAAAGAAAGAAAGAAAGAAAGAAAGAAAGAAAGAAAGAAAGAAAGAAAGAAAGAAAGAAAGAAAGGGAGAGGAAGGGAGGAAGGAAGGAAAGAAGGAAAGAAGGAATGAAGGAAGGAAGGAAGGAAAGAAGGAAGGAAGGAAGGAAGGAAGAAAGGAAAGAAGGAAGGAAGAAAGGAAGGGGAGAGAGGGGAGGGAGAAAAGAAGGGAGGAGGGAGGAAGGAGAGAGGAAGGGAAGGAGGTAAGGAGGGAGGAAGGAAGGAAGGAAGGAAGGAAGGAAGAGTTCCCTGAAGCTCATGGAGGTTTAGTTGACTTGCTCCTGGTAACACCATGAGAATGTATCACAATTAAGATAAGAACCCAGGTCTTCTTGATTGGAAGACAGACCTACTATCTAGCATTCCATACTGATCAAATATTAATTTGTATTTCTTGATGTCACTTCATTTTGAATGGTGCTATTCTCTTGAAATTGCCTGAATTTTCTTGTAATTATTATATTAGAGCACTGGATTTGAAATTCAAATTTAAATGTGTCCTTAAATACTTATTAGCAGTGCAGCCCTAAATCAATCACTTAACTCTCTAAATCTATGAGTGTACAATTTTACACAATGCACATGAATCTGTTGTGTTCCATAACCCATTTTCAATTTACTAAGTTTTGATTATTCTTTCATAAAGTAAAAACAATTATTTTCTTTAATTTGCAAAGCACTATATTCCTTAATTAACCTTAGTTTCAATTAATTTCTTTAAGGAATAATTCTCTCAAATATGGATAGGACTTTGCCAAGCTTTACCAATTAACCAAAGGTTAAAATATCACACTAACCAGTGTCTACATAGGATAATCTAAAAAATTGGTTCACACAATTTATTCTGATGAGGACTTTCAATTTTCATCTTTTTACAATTGTTCTTCGTATTTGTTTTCTGTTTAGAGTGTGAATATAAGCTCCTAGCACTACCAAAATACTAGGAATTATATTAAACCCATTGAACTTTTTTCTTTCATTGTTTCCAGTTATCTAAAGAAGTGATTTGATTCTTTTTTTAATCATCAAATTCTCTATGAATTCTTTTATTGTTCATCTTTCTCTTTTTAATCCACCTAAGCCTTTTATCATGTCTTAAATTATTTTCAATTTACTGTTATTCTCTGAACTGTTATTTTATAAAGATTTGCTTTCTCAATTATTTACTTGTATTTTAAAGTTGCCCTTATCGCTTCTTTCATTTCAGCTTTTTCTCTAGTTTCTTTCAACTTTCTCTTATCCTTTCATCTTTTCACAAATACTTTTGCAATTCCATCATTTCTCTCTGATTTACCATTAAAGTTTATGCATCAGTTTCTGTCTTTTTCCAGTTTCTTGATCTGATTTTTATTCTCTGTACTCAGCACTTTTTTAAGTTTTGATTTTAGTTTTTCAACTTTTTCCACTTTCTTCTCCCATTTTCATTTTCTTTCCCAAGTACTGATATTTATTATCATTGGTATGTAGAACTTGGGAATCTTCATTGTTCCTTTAATTCTTCAGAATCAGTGACACCTCTTTTCTGCTTTTTTCAATATTTCTTAGGTTTTAACACTTTTGTCATTTACCTTTTCAGAATTTCATATTATCCTTTTGCCATGTTTCAATTTCATGCTACACTGAAGTTGTAACTCTTCTCGAAGCCCTTTCTCTTTTTGTCATTATTTACTCTCCTTTATCTGTTTTGGTTCTATTTTCAGCTTTTTCTCCTATACCATTCCAAAATGACTTGGACATTTTTGCCATTGCTCCACTTGTTAATTTTTACTACTGTTCTTTCTACTCCATCCTTACTATGCCTGCAAGTTCAGCCTAATTGAAATATCTATTAATGTTGACAAAATATGTATCATTATTTCATGAAAATTTTACATGTTTAATTTTAACTTTTACTTAATTTCATCTTTCAGAATTTGCTGGTCAGTTTCTTTTTTCACCATCAAAATCAAATTTCAATCACCTTTTTTACTTTTCTACCTAGATAACATTTTGTATCTCTGCTTTTAATGATGGTATTTTATAATATATTTTTACATATTTGGTATTTTATGCACATTCTTTTATTTATCATTAATAATTTGATTTTTGCTTTTCTTCATGTAATGGAGTATTAAGACTCTCCATTGTCATTATGTGAACAGTCACTGAAATTGGAGAGGAGAAATGGAGGGGAATGATAATGGCCCACCATTTGTGTAGAGCACAAGTCATAATACATCTCTATTCTCAATATTTGAAGAGTAAAGAATATTTTCTATAAGACAAGCCTTTCTATTGAGCTCAACCTATTGCCAATAAAATAGATATTGTGGTTTTTTTATTTCTCTTTTTAAAAAATGGTTAACCTTGCATTTCAAAAACTGTGAAATACTCTTCATTTGAAATTTCATAAAAGAAAACAGTAAAAATTCCATATGCAGTTAAGTAGAAGCAGAGTAGTCTGAGGAAAGAAATATATTTTATAGTAAGGAAGAACTGAGTTCAAATTCTACTAATCTTTGATTCTAGATAAATCATCTATATTCAATGTACTTCTAATAATTCACTAGGACTTATTTTACATCTCGTCATAGATGAATTATCTGCTTAATCACAAAATAAAGTAGTTGGCTCTGCATATTATATTTCAGTAAAACATTTAGATATGGCTCTATAGTCTATGATCACAAGTAATTCTACAAAAAAAGTAAAGGAGAATGTCTGTGTTTGGGTTTTTACTGGAAAAAAATTGTTTCCACATATTCAATTTCAAGATGTATTCATTTTTGCTTCTTCTGAATGCTGTGCTTATGAAACTCATTCTCAAAGTGTGAATAGCATCATTTCTCTTCCTGGATCTTCCTTCTGCTTCCCCCTGACAGATTCTGACCCCTTGTTAAGTAAGTGGCATCTTTCCAGAGAAAATGATTAAATTAAGCGCCTGCTTTGCAATCAGAATCATTCAAAATAAAAATGCTATGTTCTTAATGTGGGATATAAGAGGAAAGAACCTGGAAGATGAAAAATTGATGCCTGTGGCACCAGGAGAATTTATTTTTATGGATTATTTTTAGCACTGAACTTTTAAGCTCTGTTCACTATCATAAAGCACAAATAAAAATCTTTGTGAAGTGGCTTTTCTATTTTCACACATGTAGTAAAGGAGAAAATCAAGATTTGAATCCAGATCTTCTGACTCTAAATATATTTCTCATTACCCTACTGAAGGACTCCCTATTTTTTTTCCCTGGCATCATGGGGATAAGAATTACTTTTCATTTCTACCAAATCTCTCTATAACCAGAATGAATAAAGGACAATTTAATAGTAAAATCCATTAAGCAAAGGAAGGATGTAACTTCTGATTCCCCTAGGAATGCCAGAAAACTATGAGAAAGCCATGGAAGACAGCGGAAATACAGTGACTAAATATGAAGATGTAGCAAGACTCTGAAATTTCTCAAGAGATAAAAATCTGTTGACTAGAAACTTTTGGTCAAAGCTACTAAAAATATTTATTGTCCCTATAGAACATAGGATTTACAATTCCCAGGGATTTTAGAGGCATCTAGTCATCACAGGATCATATTTTTAAAATCAGAAGCCTCATATAATCCAGTTCTCTCATTTTATAGATAAGGAAGCGAAAGCCTAAAGAGGTTAAATAAATTATTGATGGAGTAATTCACATAATCCTGTTTTGAAACATGTTCTAAATCCAGCATCCATTTCGTAGTTCCATACCATCCTTGATTGTGATGGTCATAAGTATTTAACATGAAAAAAAAAAAAGATTGGGTTTTGCTCTCAACTTCTCATGGCCTATGCAAGATTTTCTATTTCTACCCTGTATTTGTTGTCATAATCAACAAGCTAAAACAAAATAAAAAGAGATATAAAATGCTTCAGAATACAAATCTAACATTTTAAAGCCTATTTCCACTTTAAACAAAGAAGAATATTCAGAAAAACTTGGAAGATCAAGGTTTTTGTTATTATTTTTTTTTCTTTTTAAATACTGGTGTTGTCTTAAATTTATACTTGGTAGCTCATTAAGATGTTGCAGTAGCCATAGCAATCTATACCTGGTTTTTATCTTTCTTTCAACAACACTCAAGAAAGCAGCCTTGAATGTAATTAATTAATTAACTAGTAAGAGATAATAATATATAATTTGTTTCCTAGGTGATGCGATTTTTTTAAAACAAAACAAAACAAAACATCATCAAGTGTCCAGCAGAATATCAGGGAGGATTCAAAATATATAACAATAAATTATCAGTTCAAGAAAAAACATATTATAGTAGAAAACATTATATTCACAAGTGTCCATCTTTTCTTTGCTTCCTTATAGGTTACTCATTTGTTCTTTCCTGCACACTTCTTTTTACTTCATTTTTTTTTGCCCTTTCATCCCCCCCACTTCCTCCAAGGAGGTACAGCTAAACACAGATATATGTTATATATGTGTATTGATATATACATACACACATAGGTGATGCTATTTTCAAATCACCCACTAAGAATAGTGATAATCTAGGACACATTCAATAATTTTCCCAATAGCTATACTATCCCCATGGTTTACTGAAAGGCACTAGACTATAAGATCCAACACTACTTCCCCATCCTAGTGGAAATAGAACTTGGAAACTTTAGTTACTACACACACACACACACACACACACACACACACACACACACACGTATGTATGCATATATTCTAAGGTCAAAAAGTGAATATTTCTTCGAAATATCAATATCATGACAATTTTTATTTGTTTCTCAGTGACCCCACAATAAAAAAAAAATCTTCAGTAAACTTTTACTTACTAATCTCATTCTTAAAACTCAGAAAATTGAATTTTCAGTGAATGAATGGTTCATTAAAACATAGTAAAGTATAGGATTATAAAAGAGCTTTCATAAATAAACCATGAAGAAATCACTTCACCTTGGCATCTTTCCCAAATATTTTTCCAGCCTATAAATGGGAGAAATGATAGGGAAGAGATTATATAGTTGGAACCTGTGGAGATTTATTTGCTTCACCAAGAAGCAGAGAAAACAAGAAGGTATTAGCACTTCAGAAGAGTCTCCCGATCCCATTTCACCAGGAATCAACATTTCTTGGTAGCTGCATATCTAGTCCAGTTCTTTTCTGCCCCTTTATTTTTGTGTTTCTAGCATCTTGAGTAATGTCCTCTTGACATTGAGAAATTCCTCTGCTAAAGAGTGGCAGAATTGGGGTTTGATGTAAGAGGCTAGAGAAGAGAACAGAAAATTTGGAATGGCTATTGTGGTGATTGTGTGTTTGTGACTGACATCATGTTGACTTCATTAAGCTCAAAAATATTATAGGATCTCTTCAGAGAGATCTAGAATCATACAAAAAATGATCCACCTAACAATACAAAGAAGAAAAACTGAAGGGATGAAAATACTTATTGTCCAAACTATGACATGCTTCTAAATGCCAAATCTATTGAGTTAGTGTTCATCATTCAACGGGAGAAAAATAACAGGGTAGATTGCTTTGGGGATATTGCTTGTTACTTTTAATCATCATCTGAATAATTATCATGGCTTGTATGTACAAAATATTTTACAATGGTCAAAATTCTATATATCATTATTTTATTTGGCCCATATGGCAACTATGTGGAATAAGTATTACAGGTATTATTTTCCTTCTTTTGTATGGGAGAACTACTTTCAGAGTTATTTGTTTCAACTTATTTGTCCAGAATCATATAGTTAGTATATAGTATAGGTGGGATTCCCATCTAGGTCTCCCCTAAAAACAAATTCTAACATTCTTTTTTACTATACCATATTGCCTCTTTAATGATCCCATATTGGTCCATAAGGTAAAGACCCACTTGACAAAAAGAAAGAAAAAGAAAAAGTTTTCCCAATTGAACTCTATGAAGACTACAATATCTGAGAAGTAAAATTTGCTGGAAATATAAATATAGAATGATCACTGATGAATTCAAATAATCCAAAAACTTTTTTCATTGCTGACCTATATTGAAGAAATTACTTATAAAGGGATGTGTGTATATATATATATATATATATATATATATATATATATATATATATATATATATATTTGTATGTGTAAATATATATGATAGATATAATTATGTACAAAATCAAAAATTAGAATCAGAATAAGGAAGTAGGCCAATAATGTTATAAGAGAGAGGACAGAAGGATATAACAAGTGTTTTGCTGATGACCATATATGTAAGACCTAGAGAAAAGTCTCTAGCCTGTTTTATCAATATTTTGTGAGGGATCTTTGCAAATATGCAAGTCAGACAAGAAGAGAAGGCATGAGTAGTAGGTTCTCTGAATTGATTGAGAGAATACTACATGGACAAGTTCATAGGCCCACTAAAATATGGCAGTAATGAATTCACCTTGTTAGATTTGTTCCATTGTTCTGTCCTACTGTATTCTTTTAGGAGTTTTACAGTGTATTATTGCAGCTCTCCCTATCAGTTTCATACCATATGCAGATTTGATAAGTATGCCACCTAAAATTTCTTCATGGCAAATAGATTTATAGAACAAAAAACAGTGAAATAAGTAAATTATTTGATCTTTTATTAAAGATATGAATGATCAATACCAGCAAAATAATCTAATTCATAGAAATTATAAAGAACAATTGTAAAAGAGCTGTGTAATGAATTAAATCATTGTACTAAACTTTTGGTAAGGAGTCTAGTTAAGACATGTGCAGTAAAAGTCAAGGACCCCTGAGTGGAATTTCAACATCTTAGATAAAAATAATCTACAATGTGATCTAAGTTCATTATAGAAGTAAACTATAAAGTGATATTTGAAAAATTAGAAAAGTGGGAAAGAGAACACAGGAAAGATTTTAAGTACAGAGAAAGGTTGGGAAAGACTTCCTGGAGCAAGCAGCATTTCAGTTCGTATTTCAATTATTGAAGCCATAATTTGATTCCACTGGCAGTCTGTTAGATTCTACTTCATGCATGAACCCACACTTAACACCATATACCAAGATAAGATCAAAATGGGTCCATGACCTAGGCATAAAGAACGAGATTATAAATAAATTAGAGGAACATAGGATAGTTTATCTCTCAGACTTGTGGAGGAGAAAGAAATTTGTGACCAAAGATGAACTAGAGACCATTACTGATCACAAAATAGAAAATTTTGATTACATCAAATTAAAAAGCCTTTTTACAAATAAAACTAATGCAAACAAGATTAGAAGGGAAGCAACAAACTGGGAAAACATCTTCACAGTTAAAGGTTCTGATAAAGGCCTCATTTCCAAAATATATAGAGAACTGACTCAAATTTATAAGAAATCAAGCTATTCTCCAATTGATAAGTGGTCAAAGGATATGAACAGACAATTTTCAGAGGATGAAATTGAAACTATTACCACTCATATGAAAGAGTGTTCCAAATCATTATTGATCAGAGAAATGCAAATTAAGACAACTCTGAGATACCACTACACACCTGTCAGATTGGCTAAGATGACAGGAAAAAATAATGATGAATGTTGGAGGGGATGCGGGAAAACTGGGACACTAATGCATTGTTGGTGGAGTTGTGAACGAATCCAACCATTCTGGAGAGCAATCTGGAATTATGCCCAAAAAGTTATCAAATTGTGCATACCCTTTGATCCAGCAGTGTGTCTATTGGGCTTATATCCCAAAGAAATATTAAAGAAGGGAAAGGGACCTGTATGTGCCAAAATGTTTGTAGCAGCCCTGTTTGTAGTAGCTAGAAACTGGAAAATGAATGGATGCCCATCAATTGGAGAATGGCTGGGTAAACTGTGGCATATGAATGTTATGGAATATTATTGTTCTGTAAGAAATGACCAGCAGGATGAATACAGAGAGGACTGGCGAGACTTACATGAACTGATGCTAAGTGAAATGAGCAGAACCAGGAGATCATTATACACTTCGACAATGATATTGTATGAGGACATATTTTGATGGAAGTGGATTTCTTTGACAAAGAGACCTAACTGAGTTTCAATTGATAAATGACAGACAGAAGCAGCTACACCCAAAGAAAGAACACTGGGAAACGAATGTGAACTATCTGCATTTTTGTTTTTCTTCCCGGGTTATTTATACTTTATGAATCCAATTCTCCCTGTGCAACAAGAGAACTGTTCAGTTCTGCAAACATATATTGTATCTAGGATATACTGCAACATATCTAACATATATAAAACTGCTTGCCATCTAGGGGAGGGGGTGGAGAGAGGGAGGGAAAAAATCAGAACAGAAACGAGTGCAAGGGATAATGTTGTAAAAAAAATTACCCTGGCATGGATTCTGTCAATATAAAGTAATTATTAAATAAAAATTAAAAAAAGAAAAAAAAAGATTCTACTTCATGTGCCTTCAGAAATCTACTAAGCATACTTTACCTCCATTTAATTACTTAGTATATTGTCCCTCTCTAGCCTCTCTCTGTTCCAGTTCCTCTTCCACAGAGCTGACAAAGTCATATATCTATAATAAAGGAGTCACCATCTTACTTGCCTAAATAAACTCTTTTGCCAATGAAATCTCTTCACAATCTGTGTCCAGTTTATCTTGTCAAGGTTTGCTGCACATTACTCCCCCTTCATACACTCTAAGGTAGAACTAAATTGGACTTCCTCCTGTTCTTCACCATCCACTTCCCATTAATATACCATCTCTTCCATGAGGCATTTCTTCCCCCACCTACCCACAGCTGCCAGTATATCTTCCCTCCAAAAATTACCTTGTTTTTCCTGTATTTTTAAATTTACATATATATGTATATTTATTTATATACTTATGTGTATACATGTTATTTGCCAACAACTGTTTATTTTTCCAATCCCACCTCTTGACATACTACATGACTACCAAAAAAAGTGCTTAATAAATGCTTATTGATTGATTAAAACTAATTCCAATTTTATGAAATTACTTGAATATTACTAAAAATCTGCATATTTTTCAAAAAATTAAACATATACTTCAAACTAGAGAAAATAATTAGGGTGATGGCACTACAATTGAGGGGAGTTAGATTTTCATCAATCATTACTTATTTGGAAAAGCAAAGGACAACTACCAATAAGTCTGGATCATTCCATTAAAGTATTTAGTGAATTAGGTAAAAAAAAAAAAAAAAAAAAAACACAACTTTGCAATGCTGTAGAAACTCTAGATGAATATAAGCACTTTAGGTAATTGGGTAGGTCATAAAATGTAATCAAGATAAATGTGAAAAATAATGGACATTGGCGAAAATAAACTAAAAATCCTTATATTCCTTGATGGATTCTGATCTGAAATTTCCTCTAAGGAAAAAATGTCTTGGAGTCATTTTGTCTATTCAGTATACTTTGAATTGTATTCCCAGTTCATGTCAGCAGTTAAAAACAGAAATAAGAAACCAGGTACATTAAGAAATGGATAGAAAATTCTTGAACTATTGTAAATTAATGTCAAGATTGAACAATGGCAAAGTAATAGCTAGATTAGGGGGTTCAACTCCAGGTAGCTTCCTCTTATAGAAGCTTTAAGATATTCACTGAAAGAAAGCATGTATAATTGTGTTTGTGCATAGACAATAGATGAAAAAATAAAAACTCAAAATTTGCCCCCAGTTTCCAAATTTGAAAGAGCATAATGTCTGCCCACATTCCCCATCTCCTAGTATAAGAAAAATAGGATGTTATTTACAACCAAAAGGCCCATATGGCTATTTCCAATGGAAAGAGAATTAAATACTCCTAAAGCTTTAATTGTGTGGTTAGAGATTTCAAGTCTACATGGAAAAGAGGTCCAGCAATGGTCTCTAGGAAACCAGTGAATTTGGATAATGTTTACTGTGGGAAGTTTTCCAGTCAGAAATGTCATCAATCTTATTGCCCCTTATTTTTTAGTGGTCTCATCGGAAAGCTCAGGAATTGACTAATGCTCTAACTTAAACTCAGAAACAAGTTTGGAACAAAGTGTTTATTCAGATGTTTGTTTGTTTTTAACAAAAATATTGACTATTTTTAGCAACACATTGCTTTATGAAATTCAGCTGTTTTCAAAAATAGACCCAATCTAAATGAAGCATATCCTAAGATACAAATTCTACCTAGGCAAAAATAAGTTAGATTCTTGAGAGAAAGGATTCCTTCTTTCCCTCTCTTCCTCCCTCTTCCTCCCTCTTTTTTACTCTCCCTCCCTCTCTTCCTTTCTTCCTCCCTCTTCCTCATCCCTTTTTCTCCCCCTGCTCCCTACTCTTTCTCTTTCTCTTCTTCCCCTCTTCTCTCTCTCTCTCTGTCTCTCTCTCTCTCTCTTCCTCCCTCTCTGTCTCTCTCTGTCTCTCTATCTCTCTGTCTCTGTCTTTCTCTGTGTCTCTGTCTGTGTCTGTCTCTGTGTTTGTTTGTGTCTGTCTGTGTCTGTCTCTGTCTCTGTCTGTTTCTCTTGTCTCTGTCTCTCTGTCTCTCTCTCTCTGTGTCTCTCTCTCTCTTGTTTTTCTCTTTCTCTCTTCTCCCCCACTTTGCATATAATGGTGATTCTTAGGTGCTTATTCATCAATCTAGTAATTCTAAAAGTTAGATTTTTAGAGAGGTTCCATAGTTTCGGGTTTGTGTGTATATCATATTCAAGCATATAGAGGAAAAGTGAAAAATACTGAGTTGGATATTTGGATGACTTGTTTACATGACATTTATATGACTTTAAGCAATTTCTAGTTCAATATACACATTTGGCATTACACAATCATTTTAATTTGTTTTTGGGGAAAAAACTTTATTATTCCAAGATGTCACAAAGATTTTTTTTGTATTATATATTTTTTTCTGGCTAGAGTTCAATGTGACAAATGGTATTACTTTATTTTTGAATGAGACTATAATGCCATGATCAATGATTATGCCCTGAATTATATAAATTGAGATAGATGGCATGAAGATAATCAAATAGTAGGTTTATGGAATGAAATAAGCCTATAATATACATACTTACATCCAAGTTCCATATATTTCATTCTAATTCTATCTTCTAGACTGTGAGTTCCTTTAGAGAAAGGAATACTTTTTTATCTCAATGTTGGGTACTTAGTACATGATTAATAAACACTCTTCAATTCATCCATTCATTTCATTCATTTGCTATAGAAATACATAGTTCATGAAATACTTATATATGTATTATGTAACTACATAGGTATATATGTGTGTATATGCTTAATTAAGTTTGAACATTTAATTTGAAATAAAAGGTTGACAAGCCCATTTTCCACTCCAATGAGGCAGTCTTTAAAGGTATGTCTTTCAGGAAAAGTAAACCAGTTTAAAGTTTAGGAACCCAGAATTAATAATTTTTCCATGATGAAGTATCTAGTTTTTAACTAATTGGCCATCATCAAATCAATAAAGATAATCAAAGCATATTGCAAATAGATTCAGTTATACACAGAATAGGCTTTTGTTATGAGTGCCTCCTGATAATTTTAATTAAATTGGCCTTCATGAGGTTATGGTATTATGATGGATAAAGTGTTAATGGAATCATGAAGGGCTGAATTGGAAAGCTTCCTTAGACACTTATTGACTGTTTTTCATCAGACATTTAATTTCATCTTTCAGTCTCAGTTTCCTTATCTGTTAAATGGAGACATTAATCCCATAAGTTGGGAATTGTAATACCTCTCAACACAGATAAAATATGTAAATTGTTTTACAAATTCTGAAGTGCTGTATAAATGTCATTCATTTGAGTTTTGTGTGCTTTCTTTTGAGGATAAATTTATGAGTACTATATATAATTGAAGATTTGTCTATGTTTTCAAAGACAATATTGATTCAGATAAAAAATATAATAGGCAGATGAATTAGTGATGCCATATTAGATTCCAAAAATGATTATTTGTTAATATCTATTCTAATTTTCCAGGACTTATTTATACCATTTTCCACTATATTAACTTGCGTTATTTATGCTTAAAAAGTCAAGCAATGGTCTATATTTTCAATTTATACCAGGCTAAGACTCCAGAAAAGTTATAGAAAAAAATGTATTCAATAGATAAAATCAAAATACTTTTTTAGAAAGCAAAGAAAGCAAAAGAAGGAAGAAAAGGGAGAAGGAAGAAGTTGAAAGAATAAAGGAAGGCAGTCAGAAGGAAAGGAAGGAAGGGAGGAAGAAAAAAAGAAAGAAGAAAAGAAAGAAGGAAATTGTTTGAATTCCATTTTTTAAAAAGTGTGAAGTATCTCTCATAATATAATGGTGAGTGTTTTGAGGCCAAAGAAAAGTTTCTATTTCTGTACCTGAAACACTTACCAGATTATTTGGGGTTACATTTAGGGTGATGTGAGCCTGGAGGTGAAGGTAATTCAAATAAGACTAGTCCCGGAAGAATAGATGATTGGCAGCATATTACAGAGAAGATAGCTAGAGTTTAAGCACTGAGAATTGCTTAATTAGCCTAACCTCACCCAAGATCTGTTAGCCTAATTTTCTTTGTTTGTATTACACACTATAACATATTTTAGCATCAACCCATCTTTTTTAGCATCAAGCCCCAAGACTCTGAAAAAGTGGTTTAGATAACCTATGAGGCATTTCATTCTCTAAAGAAACCAATTATATTTGAAATTAATAATTAAAAATTATAAATAGAATGAATAGGAAAACAGGCATACTCCATATCCTGCGGGTAGATTTTTTTAGTATACTTTATGGAGAATTAGGTGCAAAAAAGCCATTTATGTTAATGGGTGTTGCATATCTAATTTTTCATGGACAATAATGCAGATTTCCCCCTAGCATCTTTGTTGATACATGGGACCAAGAAAGAGAAGCAAAGTGAATGATTTATTTGATGATCTGTCAATCATAATGGCAACCAGAAAAAAAATCTAATGCTGGTTTTTACTTATTTAAAATTTTATTTTTCCCAATTGATTGGCAAAAAAAATTTAACATTTTTTTCCAAATTTTGACTTCAAAAATCTCTCCCTCCCTCCCTCACCCCCTTAATTAAAAAGTCAAGGAATTTGACATAGATTATATATATATATATATATATATATATATATATATATATATATATATATACATGTGTATATATATATATTATGCTACATATGTTTGTAGTCATGCAAACATATTTCCATATATGTCATTCTGTAAAAGAAAATACAGACAAAAAAGAAAAAAAAAGTAAAAAAAAGTTTCTTTGATCTGCATTCAGGCTCTACCATTTCTTTTTCTGTAGATGTATAGAATCTTTCATCATAAGTTCTACAGAATTGTTTTGGATAATTGTATTCCTGAGAATAGCTAAATTACTCAGAGTAGATCATCATACAATATTACTGTTACTGGATACAATGTTCTCTTGGCGCTGTTCATTTCACTTGGCATTAATTCTGTAAGTCTTTCCATATTTTTGCTGATATCATCCTGCTTATCATTCTTTTTTTTCCTTTTTTTTTTAAATAACTTTTTATTGACAGAACCCATGCTTGGGTAATTTTTCACAACATTATCCTTTGCACTCACTTCTGTTCCAATTTTTGCCCTCCCTCCCTCCACCCCAGATGGCAAGCAGTCTTTTACATGTTAAATAGGTTACAGTATATCCTAGATACAATATATGTGTGCAGAACCGAAAGGTTCTCTTGTCTGCTTATCATTCTTAAAGCACAATATAAGTTCATCACAATCATATACAACAAATTGTTCATCCATTCTCCAGCTGATAGGCATTCCCTTAATTTCCAATTGTTTTCCACCACTAAAAGAACTGCTAAAATATTTGTCTATACATGACTCCTTTTGTTTTTTTTGGTTTCTTATGTCTATACAAACACAGAAGTCATGTTGCTTAGTCAAAAGTATACATGATTTTATACCTCTTTTGGCACAGTTCCAAATTGCTCTCCAAAATGGTTAAATCATTATACAATTTCACTAAAAGTACCTTAGTATTTTATTTTTCCCACACCTCCTCCGACATTTATCATTTTCCCTTTTCTGTCATGTTAACCAATCTGACAGATGTGAGGGAGTAGCCCAGAGTTGTTTTAGTTTGCATTTCTCTCATTAATAGTGATTTGGAGTATTTTTTTATATGACTATAGATAGCTTTGATTAGTTTGTCTGAAAACTGTCTCTTATTATCCTTTTATTTATCAATTAAGAAATAGATTTTATTTTTTATCAATTTGACTCCATTTTCTAATTGTTTAAGAAATTAAGTCTTTATTAGAGAAACTGACTGTAAAATGTTTTCATGGTAATTATGTACAACTGTGCATTTTCCTTCATCCTATTTTCCTTTATTTATCCTACTCCATGTCTTCTTTAAACTTATCTATTCTCAAAAATGTTGTGGATTCAGGATTTTGATTTCATTGTCTTTTTCTGAGTGTGTGGTTTGATCTTCCTTATCACCATACTAACTCTATGGTCAGAATTTTTTTCTGTTATTTCTCATCTTCCAGCCCATTTCTTGACTTTTAATTCTTTCCTAAAGTGGTTCTCTGCTTCCCAAGTGGAGAGAACATTGTCTCAAGCTTCAGGTTTTGTGTGTAGTTGCTTTTTTATTTTTAATTTTTTTATTCTTTTAAATGAACATTTCCATAACATAGAATAAAAGTAGAAAAAAAGATATTTGAATATGAAACTGCAAATTTATTATTTACAATTTGCTATTCCTTTTAAATATATAATACAATTATCATGTAACTTGCTTTTTTCTCCTTTTTTTCTTCCATTCCCTACCCTGCCCTGGAGATGGCTAATATTAGGCACAAATATGCATGTATACATACATACATATATACATAGATATAGATGGATGGATGTAAAATCATTCTATACATATTTCCATTTATCAGTTCTTTGGGTGCAGAGAGCATCTTCATTAATAGGTTCTTTATAGTTAATTTGGATATTTATAATTATAAAAATCCATAATCACTCAAAGTTGTTCTTTTTTAATTATGGCTTTTTATTTTCAAAATATATACATGGACAATTTTCAACGTTAACCCCTACAAAACCTTGTGTTCTAATTTTTTCCCTCCCTTCCCCCCACTCCATCCCCCAGTCAGCAAGTGATCCAATACATAACAATTCCTCTATACATATTTCCACAAATATCATATGTGTAGTTGTTTGCAAAGGTAATTTTGAGGACCTGGAACTTTTTGGCTCTTCTAAGATCATATGATCTAGGAAGAGATTTATTACTTTCCTATACTGTGCACTGGTTTGCAAGGGACTAGAAGTGCTCTTCACAACCCAGAAACTGTTATCAGGATTCCACCTCCCCTGGGGCTACAAGCTCTGCTGTGCCAGTGACCCATTGTCTGATCCCCTTAAAACCTATGGGCTGAGAAATCTCAAAATTGCCACTGATGCCACTGATTGAGTTGCCCCCAAAAGGCCTGCTCCTGGTTTTCTGAGGCCATGGTTTAGACTTCTCTCATTGTGGTGTAACAGAGCTTTCCTATTGACTTTCTAAGTTATCTTGAGCTGGAAATTTGTTTTACTTCATCTTCTTGTGGATTCTGTTTTTTCTTGAAGTTTAGAATCATTATTTTAAGGTATTTGGAGGGTTTGGGGGGAGAGCTCATGCGAGTCCCTGCCTTTACTCCTCCAAAGCTGTTTTTAACCTCTGTAGAAAGAGCTAGTTAGACCATATGCTTTTTTTCCTTCCTGCCAGATGCTGTCATTCATCAATTTCCTATTAAGAAAATGGGATTCTGCAAAAATTACTGAAGTTTTCTTCATTTGTATATAAGCATTCCAGAAAAGATTGTAGAGCTATTTGCTACTTCTGCAAAATAACTTCTGACACTCAGTAATCTTCATATTAATTTTCTGTGACCTTTAATAATGTGCATTATTATGTGTAGCCAGTGTACCATTCAGAATTATTATTTTAAAATTATCTTTAGCTTGCTTCTAAGCCTAGAGGTTAAAATATATCTGTTTATGATAATCCAACCTGTAAGAATCATAGTAACTTAATGGTTATTTAAAAACCTCAGTAACCTCAATAAAAACACCCTACAGAGATTCAAGACAGGTAACATAATGTTTGAAAGTGAAAGTAAGCAGCATTAGCTGAAAGTTGATTACCCAAAGGATATGGAAGAAAGTGAATAAAAAACTGTAGATAGTTTCTTTTATTTTTTTTAAACCAAGTGAAAGTCAAATTGATTAGTTGAGCAGCAAAATGTAGATGAGGGTAAGTCCTGGGTCTTTTTGTCACATTTGAAAACAGCTGCAAAATCAGAGAATTTACTTTTTTTAAAACTAGAATGAAACTCTTCCTCTTATAAATGGTATCAATATGTTATAAAAGTTTAACATTATTGTAGAGTAATTGCATTTTTGTTAAGATTTGAGTGTTCTAAATACAATAATATATTGATACACTATCATTTCTAATTTAAGTTTTCTTGAAGTAAGCATGTGTGTGTGTGTGTACACATGTGTATGTGTGTATATATATATTTTTTCTTTGTAGGTTTCATTTGTTGGGGTCCCTCTCCTCCCATCCAATATCTCTGAGTGTTTTCAAATATTTAGCTGTCATGGCATATTCCATCAGCAAATCAGCTAACACAGGAGATTCAGAATAGAGGCCCTTCTTTATCTAACTCCAATCGGCATCAGTTTGCCATGCCTTATTAATAGGAACTGACTCATTGACAAACAAGGCAAATAGCATTGAGAGCAAAGGGATGCTCTGAAATTCAGGATGAATCTCTTTCAATAGTTAAGCACTGTTCAAAATTCTGAATTTTCCTTGGCTGACAGCCAGTTTCAAATACACAGGGACTGCTTATTGTTTAAGATTTTGGTAGAAAACCACACACACACACACACACACACACACACACACACACACACACACACATCCATAACTTTACAGCTGTCAGACTTCATTGTATCTGCTGTAGCCTAATAGTTTCAAGCCTAATTTTTTTAAAGGTCATGAACAAGCTATAATATAGTTTTTAACGTTTTAATTTTCTCTTTTCTCCCCTGCTGTTTTTTCCCCTGCTGGGATGACTCCACTTGTGAAGGTCAGGGGAATGATAATGCTGAGGCAGCTATGTCTTTTTATTCATAGGCCAGGTAGAGAGTATAGATACCTATAAATGTATGCCTCCATCCCACTGCATTGCTATTGACCCTTGCCCTGAGCTAAAGACAGCATCCTCTCTGGGGAGGACATGTGATTCACTTTCCAGGTAAGTGGGGTCCTGAAGTGTGTTTTGCCCAAGACTGCCCATTGTATCAAATGATCTCTGGTGGCTAATTTCTTCATATAAACTGCCCCCTTTTGAGGATACAGACAAATTATGTTTATTTCAGTGTTTTTCTTTAACAAAAATAGCTTCCTTAAAGATGAAATAGTTAATGTTTTCTCTGCCAAAGTCCACATTATAATGTCAGGTTAAGAAAAAAAGAAAGAGAGAAAGGAAGGAAGGAAAAAGAAGGAAGGAGGGAAGGAGGGAGGGAGAGAGGGAAGAAAGTAAGAAAGAAAGGAAGAAAGAATGAGACAAAGAGAATGAAAGAAAAAAAAGAGGAAAAAAGGGGTGAAGGAAGAGAGGAAGGAAGAGGTGAAGGAAGGATGGAAGGAAGGGAGGGAGAGAAAAAGGGAGGGGGAGGAAAGAAGGAAGAAAGGAAGGGAAGGAGGGAGGGAGGGAGGAAGGAAGGAAAGAAAAAAGAAAGAAAGAGAAAGAAGGAAGGAAGGAATGGAAGGAGGATTTTATTTGGCTTTTATGGAATCTTGTGAGAACCTTGAAAAAAGATCTTAAGGTAGATACTACAAGTTTTGTTTTTATTTTATGGGACAAAATGAAAAATGGAGAGGTTAAATGGCATTTCCTTCTAGACACAGAGCTAGTTAAGTACTTGAAGAGGCATCTCCTTTAATAGCAGCCTTAAGAAGTGATCATCTATTCTCTGCTGGATGACTTCCCACAAAAAAGAACCTACTGTTTCGAGAGGCAGTCCATTTCATTTGCAGCAAGCTTAAATTGTTCACAAATTTTCTTGGCTTGGTTTTCCTCTTAAACCCAGGTTAAATCTGCCTCTCTATAAATCCCACTCATTGATCTAATTTCTACCTTCTAAGGCCAGTCTAGACCATTTAAACACTCTTAAATATGACAATCCTTTAGATATTTGAAGATAGGTACCAAGTTCCACTAATTCTTCCTTTGAAAAGGTTAAACCCTCATTACTTTCAACTTTTCCTAATATTGGCATCAACAAAATGTGCTTCACCATTCTAGTTGCCTTTCTCTAAATATTGTCCAATTTATCAATGTCCTTCCTAAAATGTAGCACCTATGACAGAATATATATATATATATATATGTATGATAATGGCAAAGATTTGGAGGCCAACAGACTGTCTAAGCACTCTTTTGTGTCTGCTATTATGACACTCTTAAGGCAGATCACGTTATCATTTTTGATTGCCATATTACATGAATGACTCATTGAACTTATACTAAGTACTAAGTATATATGTAATCTAGATAACCATTGTTTCATCAATTTCTCTGAGTTAACACCTTGTTTCAAGTATACTCTAAAGTTCTGGTTTTCTACATCTCCTGCTTTCTTTTGTTTTAGAACATAACTGGTTCCTCCCTCCCTGACTTCTCAGGAAGAGAGATGAGAATCCAAAAAAAGAGGTGAAAGAGGTGATCACGCCCTCCCTGATTTCTCAAGAAGGTGAAAACACCAAACCAGATATTAACAGGTTTCCTCTGGACTGAAGGGTCTTACTTGAAACAGATATACATAAATCCATCAGCATGAGAGGTATTACACAAGCATATAGTAATATAACATAGGCTAGTAGTGATGTAACAAACAATATGAATTAACATGAGGAATTATATGTGTCCAAAAGTCCTAGAAGGAAAGTATATAAATAACAATCACATATACACCTCCTTTAGCAGCCAAGAGATAGTCCAAAATCAATCTATTGTCCATTACTTTACATGTCAGGGAATCCAATGATTCCTGCAAGTCTTGAAGTCCTGCAATAGTCTTATAATGTGTTAGGGAATCCAATGATTCCTGATGGTTTTTAAGTCCTGCAACAATCTTATCATGTCTCAGAGAATCCAATGATTCCTGTGTGTTTTGAAATTCTGTCCACTTAAGATGTATCTTATCAACATTTTTTTTTGATGTTCATGAGTAAATGGCCATACACATTGGGTTAATAGACATGCTTTTTCAGTGGCACATGTAGTCAGAAATGGAACCACTTGATGTTTCTTGAGTTTTATGGTTTGTTTCGAGGTTTCTCTCTTTTTCTGTCTCTCTCTGATGGACAAAGTGAAAACAGTTTGTTGGCACCCATCTGATTCCTTCTCCATCTGTAGAGATATAAGCAAACCCTCTCCCCCAAGTAGTTAACCTATCTGGCCCCTTCCATTTACCACTTTTGGGATATCTTCTCATCACCTAGCAATTATATTGGAGCTGTTCTCACAGAAAACTGCCCTTCTGTCGGATTATAAAACCTGTATTCTCCCCAACTGTAATACCTTTCTCCCATTAGATTGCTTCTTGGCTGACCATGTAATCTCTTTCTTCCATCAGCTTGTTTTTTTTGGCTGATTGATCATGTCAGAGTACTAAACATCTAAAGACTCTCTGGGTGTAGCATTGGCTGCCATCATGCTTTATCTATTTTTTTGCCTGGGGCCCTAGACTTGGGCCCCCCCTCTCATTTCCCTGAGTCAATCTACATTCTGATGTCCATTGGAAGCCTCTATTGCATTTTGGACATGGGGTTTTTGGTCTTGTTCTCCCATTCTGTTTTCTCACTCTATTTCTATGCCAACATTGAGCTTTTAGATCTACTTTACCACTTGAAAGTATTGACTAGTCTCTCTGGAAGACCCTTGCCAAAAGGAACCCTGTCTCCCCATATTCGGATCTTGGGAAGTCTTCATCATAGCCTGGGTATAAAAAGTTTTTGTGCCCACTGTGGCACAGAATCTTATGATCTCCCCTAAAGGAGCATCCTTGTGTAGTCCTAGTATAATTCTTGAACAAACCTCATTAGAATTTTCTTTAGCAAGTTATCTTATCATAATTTCTGTTGCTGCATTTTTACCAATAGTTCATATGACAGCTGTCTGCAGATATCCCACAGAATAAGCAAAGGGTTCATTTGGACCTTGCTCCATTTTTGTGAAGGCTTCATTTCTATCTTGCCTTCCTGGGAGGGTGCCCCATGCTTTGATAGTAGCAGCAGCAATTTGCTCATATGCTGCTATAGGGTAATTAATCTGTGCTAAAGTCTGCATAAGGTTAAATCTTCATAAGGACCTAAACCTGTTAAAGGTGGTCACAGGTGATTGGTATATTTTCTCTAGGTTGCCTATTTTGTTGGGCTTGTATTCTACAGAGTTCACTATATTTAGAAAGCCACAACAAGTTTTGTCCAGTTTCTAAACTTGTTCTTGCTGTAGATTTCCAATCATTCAGGGTTAAAACTTCAAAAGCCAAATTCTCTAATAACATCTTAACACAAGATGATATAGAACCATAAAGAGTGCAAGCCTTTTTAAGATCTTTGATAATTTCTAGATTAAAAGGAGTGTATCTTCTCCTGGCTTAACCTGAAGAATCAAATTCTTCAATCATAGGACACACTTTTATTCTTAAATCAGATATATCCTGTCCTTCTTATTTAGCTTTAACTAGTGTCTTTTGTAATTGTGTCATAAGGGGTGGACAAAGCTGTTGCATGTGTGGTGCTGATTGTGTCACTGCTCCTCCCACTCTTTCTTCTCCCTCCATCCACAAAGGGAATGTTGTGGAGGAAGAGTAATGAGATGAGGAATACCCTAATGGCGCCTGCTGTGAAGCACCACATTCCTTAATTTCATCAGCACTGTACTTAACTCCTTTCTTGTATAATTCTTCATGCTTTTCAGATATTTTGTCAATACCATCCTTCTCCTGCTCTTTCTCCTTTTTCCTTATTCTAATACTTATGTAATTCCTTAAAGCCAATTGTATTATGTTGTATATATAGAATGTTTCTTCAGGAACTGAATCAGGACCATTATCATTATAATATTCAATTGGTTGCTCTCCCACTAGTTTCCACTTATCTGGCTCTAATGTTTCTTTCTTAGAGAACCAAGGAGACGTATACTATAATGTTTCTATGAGTTCAATGATCTGCTTCCAAGTTACAATCAAACCTAGCCTAATTATGCACTTTACAAACTTCCCTTGGGTCGGGGAAGATCTCTCTTCCAGTCCTTGTTGGTGCTTATATACCTTATTGTAAGTATATCATCATAAGTGTCAAGTAGAATAGGTGTCAACTTGTAGAATTATACTAAGTACATGTAAACTAGAGAATCATTATCTCAATTCCACTGAGTTAACATCTTTTTTCAAGTATACTTCTCCAGAATTCTGGCTCTCTACAAGTCATTCCCCAATTGATGGGTATCCATTCCTTTTCTAATTTTTTGCTATCAAAAAAAGAGCTGCTGCAAACATCTTGGCACATGTACATCCCTTTCCTTCCTTTATGGTTTCCTTGGGATACAGACCCAGTAATGGCACTGATGGATCAAAGGGTACACCATTTTGTAGTTCTTTGGGCATTGTTTCAAATTGCTCTCTAGAATGGTTTGATCATTTCACAACTCCACCAACAATATGTTAATGTCCCAGTTTTCCCACATCCTCTCCAACATTTATGATTATCTTTTCCTCTCATCTTAGCCAATCTGAGAGATATCAGATGGTATTTCAAAGATGTTTTAATTTGGATTTCTCTAATCCATAGTGATTTAGAGCATGTTTTCATATGACTATAAATTGCTTTAATTTCATCATCTTAAAATTGTCTGTTCATATCCTTTGACCATTTATCAATTGAGGAATGACTTTTATTCTTATAAATTTGACACAGTTCTTTAGATATTTTAGAAATGAGACCTTTATCAAAAATACTGCCTATAAAGATTTTCCCTGCTTTGTATTTCTCTTTTAATCTTGTTTCTGTTACTTTTGTTTGTGCAAAAAACTTTTTAATTTATTGTAATAAAATTTGTCCATTTTATCTTTTATAATCTTCTTTATTTCTTCTTTGGTCATAAATTCCTCCTTTTCCAAAGATCTGATAGGTAAAGGATCCCTTGTTCTCTAATTTGTTTATGGTATCCCCATTTATGCCCAAATCATGTGTCAATTTTGACCTTATTTTGGTATGGGGAAATAATTTTCATAAGAATAATATCTAGGGGTAGCTAGGTAGCACAATGGATAGAGCACCAGCCCTGAAGTCAGGAGGACCTGATTTCAAATCTGGACTCAGACACTTAACACTTCCTAGCTGTTTGACTCTAGCTAAGTCACTTAATCCCAAGTGCCTCAGTTTAAAATATATATATATATATATAATCATACTGTCTCTACCATATACTTGGAGAGCTATTTATCTACTTCAAATACAAGACAGAAAATTTATCTCTACTAAATTTAATTTCTTAGATGAAGCAAAACTGCCTCCATTTCTCTTCTTCTTACTCAACAAACAGACCTTTTTAATCTAGCTTCTGATGTAGTCTGATGTTCATTCAACTGAAATTGCCCTCTCTAGAATGGTCAATGATCTCTCAATTACCAAAGATCAGTTTTTTCCCCCCTAGTATTTGGTCTTCTTAAAATACCTACTACATTAAACTTTGTGGACTACCCACTCCTCTTGGATATTATCACCTAATCTCTCTTTTAAAAATCTTTTCTGCTGGATAAAGATTCAGTCACATGCCCCTCAATGTTAGTATTCCACAAATCTCTATTTTAAATCTCCTACTCTTCTCCCTCTACAAAATTTCTTCTGGTAACTTAATCAGCTCCCAGGGATTTAGCAGTTTAGCTATCATCATTATGACACTAGCCATCAGTTCTCGTTCTCTCTCTCTCTCTCTCTCTCTCTCTCTCTCTCTCTCTCTCTCTCTCTCTCTCTCTCTCTTTTTCTCTCTCTCTCTCTTTTCTTTCCTCCTTCCTTTTTTCCTCCCTCCTTCCCTTTCTCTCTCTCTCCCCCCCATTCTACTTATTCTTCATCTCATATTTCCACTCAGTTGCTAGATCTTGCCTCAGTTATCTCATGTGCATTCAAAGACTAAACGGAAGGTAGGCAGAATCCCTGTCACATTTCAACATATATACTTAAATATATCCCTCTTTTTGAATCATTTTCACTCAAAACTATAGTCTAGTCAGAGGAGACAATCTAGGCATATACTGATTAGGTTCTAGGAGTTTATCTGTTTGTTTTGAACAAAGTTTCAAACTACTACAAGTGTTATCTACTGAATATTCTACTATGCAATTAATTCATTCAGGAATATTTATTAAGATTTTACTGTGTGCCAAGAACTACTTTACGTGTTTCATATCTACAGACATAAGAAAAACAATCCATGTCTTCATGAAGCTTACAATCTAGCTAATCAAGATAGCAGGTGAGGAGTTTGTTGGAGGGAAGGAGGAAAAGGTAAGAAAGCTAGGAGATTTCATGGATAAGGTAATGCTGGACATTATATGCTTTGTGTGGGGAACATCAGAATCAATCTGATAAACCAGAATGGGCCAAGAAGGGAATAATGTGTAATAAGGCTAGAAAGATATACTGTGTGAGGTCACAAAGCACCTTATGCCAAACTGAGGAGTTTGTATTTGATCCTAGAGTTAATAAGAAACCACTGATGTTTTTGAGTGACATAGTTTTGATATGTGCTTTAGGAAAACTGTCAATTTGACAGTTGTGTGAAAGATGAGTTAGAGAGAAAAATTCAAAACATCTAAAACTAAACTTGTTTTCCTATCCAATAATCCATTTATATAAAAAAATAAAGCTCCACTTCTTGAATTTGTTATTTTTGTCTTCTCAATTAACAATAAATGACTAAATACCAGCAATATTATCACATAACTAATAGTGTTGTTCTCATTATTATTGGTGGTAGTGTTTTCATGGAAGTGGGACTGTGATTTTATTAGTATGTAAAACCATAGAAAATCTTTTTCTACCACTATAGATTGGTCATCTTTCTGCTCTTCATAGGTTTGACAACTTGCTTGAGTCAAGGAGGAAAAGGAAGAAAAGGAAGAGGAGGAATTTACATTGTAAAGTTTGAAAAATGCTTTTTGTAGAAATATATCTTTTAAAGAGCTCCAAAGAACACATCAATTATCATCTTATTAAAATCAAGAAGCTGAAATTCAGAGAAATTAAGTAACTTCTAGAAAAAATGGACATTTTTTTGCCTGGTTTGCCTTCAAGAGTATGCAATCTAACCTTAACATGACTAACAAGTGTTTTCTTTTATTTTGTAGGGTGTAGTTTCTTTTTTAAAAAAATCTTTGCATTTTTAATTTTTTTTTCATTCATCCATTCACTCATTTATTTATTTATCTGTCTATTTATTTATTTATTTATTTGGGGAATTTAATATTCCCCAATTACATTTAAAACAATTTTTACATTTGTTTTTTTTGAAACATTTGAGTTCCAAATTCTTTCCTTCATATCCAACCCAACCCCTATTAAGAATGCATATGTCAAATGATGCAAAACAATTTCCAGAAGAACGAGAGAGAGAGAGAGAGAGAGAGAGAGAATGCTGCCATCTATATCCAGACAGAAATCAGTTCTCTAGGTATGGATAAGATTTTTCATCATTAGTCCTTCAGACTGGTCGTGGATCATTGTACTGCTGAGAATAATAATAAACAGATGATCATCCCAGTTTATTGCTAGTATGTAGTTACTGTCACCCTCCCCCAGTTCCCATATCCCATTTCCCGTCCTATTTTCTTGTAAGATTTCTATACCCTTTTTGAATGTGTTATTTCCTATTTGAGACAATTCTGATCATAGTAAGGTTCACTCACTCATCCTCTCATATTCCAAGGTCTACAATCCTTTAATATAGAAGCTGTTAAATCTTGTGTTATACTAACTGTGGCTCTACTACACTTGAATTTTTTTTTTTTTCTGGATGCTTGCAATATTTTGTTTTTGACCTGGGAGTTCCAGAATTTGCCTGTAATATTCCTAGGAGTTTTTATTTGGGGATATCATATTTCTCATAAAGTCATTAGCTTCCTTGCTCAATTCAATTTTTAAAGGAATTATTTTCCTCAATAAGCTCATGTATCTCCTTTCCCAATTGGCCAATTTTGCTTTTTAAGTCATTCTTTTCCTCATTAGCTTTTTGTATTTCCTTTTGTACCTCTCTCAATTTTTTCCCTAATTTTTCCTCCATCTCTCTTGATTTTCAAAGTCCCTTTTGAGCTCTTCTATGGCCTGAGCCCAATTCTTATTTTTCTTGGAGGCTTTGGATGTAGGAGCTTTAACTTTGGTATCATCTTCTATGTGAATCCTCCTAGTTTTGATTCTCCTAGTCACCATAATAACTTTCAATGGCCAAAAACTTTTTTGTTTTTTCTGCTTATTTTCTTAGGTTATTGCTCTGCTTTTAATTCTTTACAAAGTAGGGTTCTGTTTCCAGAGTAGAAGATGCATTGTACTAAGCTTTAGGGATTCTGTGCCTCTGTTTTCAGAGATTCTTCTAGGAATCTGATCACAAGCACTCTTCTCTGTCCTAGAGTTGTTAGGTATGTCCCTGCCTAACTACAGTTCTAAGATCTAGTGTATTGGCCAGAGCTGGGGCTCCATTGACTGGGGCTGCAGTAGAACTGCACACCAGCCCCCAACTCTGGTACCACAAACCCTTTCCACTGGTGTCCTCCCTGGTGTCCTGGGGCTGAAAGGTCCAGAAGCCTCCAGCACTGTTGCTGATTCAGAGATCCTCCCTTGTGGATGCTGGTATCTGGGCTGGAACTGGGTGAAGGACCAGGCCTGCATTAGGATTGCACACTGGGTTTCCACTCTAGTTCCACATACATTTTCTACTGACTTCCCAGATCTTCTTTGGTGTTTCTGGGACTGAGAGGTCTGGAAGTCCCCAGTACTGCTGCTGATTCAGAGATCAGGCCAGGGAAAAGGCCGGGGCAAAGACCGGGGTTGGGGCTGTGCTGTTGTCCCCTGTCTTGGACTGCATGATGGAGTCACAGAACTCCATCTATTTTCTATTTTCTATTTTCTATTTCCTATTGAGCTTCTAAGTTGTCCTCAGCTGAAAAATGGTCTTCTCCATTTTTGTAGGTGTTTTCATATTCTAAAATATGTTTCAGTCATCATTTAAAGGAATTTGGAGCAGTTTGGGGGAGAGGTAGGGCAAGTTCCTGCCTTTACTCCACCAACTTGCTCTTCCTAGGGTGTAGCTTCAATCTGTGGTTCAGTCAGTGTAGGGAATTCCTGGAATGGAAATTATTTCTACCAGTTAAGATCAGCACTTTGTAATTGAAATCTGAGAGAGATGCCTAGAATCTTGAGAATTTAAGGAACTTACTCATGGTCCCTCAGAAATAGAATTGGAATCTTTATCTTCCTGCCTCTAAAGTCAAACTTTTATCTACTATAACAAGCTCCTTATGAGCTTAATTTATTCTTCCTCTACATTAAACTTCAGTTCCACTGGCCTAACATTTCATCATTCAATTTTCTTGTTCCATTTGCAGGCAATATAATATAGTTCTGAATACCATGTTTGGTGTCAAGATCTGAGTTCAGATTCTAATTCTGATACTTATTGGTTGAGTAATAATAATATCATTACTTAACGTCTCTATATTTCTTTTTCTTCATGTGTAAAATGGTAATATAAAAACATTCTCTACATAAATTTTGTTTGATTGTTATGAGGAAAACACTCTTGGTCCCTTTCTCCTTTTGATTCTTGTTGTCGTTGTTTAATTGTTTGTCAGTCACATCTGATTCTTCATGATTTTGGAGGGGGATTCTTAGAGAAAATATTGGAGTCACTTGTTATTTCTCCTTTCTATAGGCTTTCCTAAATTCCATCTTCATTTAAGGCCAAGTTCAAGTCTCAATCTCATCATGAATCTTTCTGTGAATTCTTTAGTTCTGGAGCATTTATTATTAGAACTTTTAATATAGCACCTTGAACTATAAATTCACTTTTCATCCATATATTTTTTCTATCCCAAACAATGTTTAGGCTCCTTGAGATCAGGGAAACAGTCTTAGACTTCTTTGTATTATCCAAGCTGGCAAGTCCAGGACTTCGTACATAGAACTACATAGCATATTCTTGCTGATTAATTGATTATCAATGTCAAAGTTTGAGTTTGATTGGAATTGGTGACAATAATGGGTTCCAACCAAACTTGCTGTTTGGTACAGTCATCCTCAACAATCTGGCAAGAAATATGTATTTCAAACTTAAGCTTCTTTCATTAATATTCAGGAGAGAGTTATTATCTTAAAGCAAACTAAACTTTGCTGGCTTCAAAAGAAAAGAGATAACAAACTACACAGACCACTAAGGGCAATGAAGTGTTTTTGAAGTCAGTATACAGGAAAGGGGGAATTAATCATCAGCATTAACTATTTCTTGGTGCAGGTAGTAGAAAAGAGTGTATTTTGTTCCCAGAAGAAGAATGAATATAATAGTTCTTTGAAACCCATGGAGTTTTACTTGGTCCATTGTAGACACTAGGATATCAGAGATTGTGACTCAAAGTACCCAAGAGACTGAAAACTAAATCCTAATTCCTAAAGTAAGCAACTGTTACACAGGAAAGACAGTGAAGGAAGACACATAGGGCAGTGTGAATGCACTGAAATAATAGAGAGAAGAGGACTGTAATTAGACAAAAATCTTATTTTCTTTTTTTCTTCCCTTCTTTGGTTCCTATGGGCATTCTTGTTTATTTCTTTTTAATTTGTTTTGAAACTGAGTCTTCTCCTGCCTAAGCTGAAATGGGAATCATTACCACTCTGTATGAGAATTTTAACCAGTTCTATTTAACCAGTTGTATTTCTATTAACCAATTCTAGTTCTAATCTAAACCAGTTAGACCTTAGGCAATCTGGAAACTCCCAACCAAACTTTATGATCCCAATAACAAGGATTGCATGACCCAGATGACCAGGAACATTTTCTTAGCCAAATTTGTATTAACAGAAAGAAGCAGAAAAGGAAGCCAATTATTTATATTATCAAATTTTTTCAAATGGTATGTTTGTTCATGTTTTTTAGTTGATTTGTTAAGGATGTATAAGAACAACCTAACCAAGTTGAAACACGAGAAAAATTAGTTTATCAAATTTCAACAAATACCATACCCACAATATATCTTGTTCTTTCTTGATTTTTTAAAAGTGTTCTTAGTACTGTCATTTTTCTTTGGGTATATAGGAATCATGGGTTATGTAGATCATTAAACTGCCACCCTCCACAAACACATAATCACTCTATCACTGAATGACAAGATGGGGGATAGAGCTGCCAGAAACACTTAAGGGATTGTTCATTTTGTGGCTTGCTTGCATTTATGTTTCAGACATTCATCACAGTGCTTGGCACATAGTTCATGCTTAATAAGTATTTTATCTGTCTTTCAATCTATATCCAATCATCATTGTCTTATGCTAGTTTATCTTCAGTAAAATAGAAGAAACATCATAGACAAGTATATAAATGGCACTGACTGTTATAATCTCATTTTTATTGGGCATGATCTAGGGAGACAGGAGAATTGAAGCTGGGGCAACAAGGTAACTTCTTGTTTCATATTTGAAACTAGAAATTTATTTTGTCCATCTCCTTATTTTTCAGTTGAGGAAAACAAGGCACCTTCAGGTTAAATGAACTATCCCAAGTCACACAAGTATAAGCAACAGAGCAAGTATTTAAATGTAGGTCAACCTCTATCCTTAAGCCAGGGCATTGTCTCATGTTGAATTCCCCTATGCTGTATTCTCTTTACATGTTAAAAAAAAACCCTGTTCCAGTGTTATTTTTTCACTGATATGAACCACTGACAATCTTCTATTTTTTTCTTTCTCCAGCAATTACATGGTACCTATGTGTTAATAAAATTAGGTACATTTTCTATTCAAAAGTATTTCTATTCAGCATAACCTATATAGCTAAGTATTTTATAACTATTCAATTTTAAAGTTCACTCTTTTTAAAATGAATCTTTTCTTAGATAAGCAATTACAGAATGGTTGAGAAGTGTCATTTGAAACCCTTTGCAGTTCATAAATATAATTCCTCATTACCCAGGACAACATGTATGAGATATTTAAATTTTAAAAGACAGCCTCACTGGTTTTACATGACACCAAGAAAAGACGAGAACTAGAATCTTGAAAGGTAGCACACCATGTTATCAAATGCTACTTTTCCCTTCTGGGGAGTATTACTTACATTGTGCAAATGTGTTATGCAAAATAATGTTAAAACTGATTCTTCCTCTTCCCCTCAGGTTCATACAATATTCAGTGAAAGTTTTACAAAACATAAATTAATTTAGGATAAAAATCAAGCATTTTAAAATGTCCATGTATATTAAGGCTCAAAACATTTCTTAAATGGATATACAGAAAAACAACATAGAAAGATAAATGCAAGATTCCAGGTATCTCCTTACTATGCATATAGTTCATTTTAAAAAAATACCACAAATCCAATAGAATCATAATGAGCATCAGTGTCTGACTATCAAGGAAGGCATATTTGTACATGTTAACACACTCACAGAGAGAGAGAATAAGAGGGAGGGGAAAAGAAAGAGAGAAAAGAGAGAGACAGAAAGAGAGACAGAGAGAGAGAATATCAGTAGCCAGTTTTATCTCTCCTTTGACTTTCATAGGTTTTGCTAACAGTCCTATAAATGAATACTTTTCTTGGAAAGTTTTTAATTATCAATTTTTTTTTTAAAAATCATCAAATATATATCAAATATATTCTATCCCCACAAATTCTATATGAATTCAATACATAAGGCTTGTAAATATTACATTCCCATATTTGCAGTTATGTGGGTTGAAAAGGATTACATGATTTTGAATCACCTTATATAAGCAAATTTCAGATGAAGTTCTATTGTGTATTTTATCTTATAATCCTGAGATGTAAAATTACATCAGATAGATGCCTCATCTTTTTAAAATAGATTTTTCATTAATCCCTTATGCAAATCAGAAAATGAAGTTTTAAAAATTCAACTAACTCTTTTATGTGTTGAGGATGGTGATGGAGGGGACAGCTTATTTATACAGACTTTGTAATTTTTTTTTTTCTATTAAGGAATTCAGGTTCTATGCCTTGACTTACATGTTGTTCCTTATAAAAACATTCGACAAAGAAGAAACAAGAAATATATGGATTTTTTTTTCTTTTGAGCCTAACTTAATGTTAAGCGATCATTCTGCCTTTCACCAGCTCTCTATAGTTAAAATTGATGCTGAAGATAAGAAATTTTTCCCCAAATCCCGAACTGTCATTTATATTAAAGCTTCTTTTTTTAAATAATAATTTTTGGAAATCTTGCTAAATGTAGCATTTCAAATTCATTTTCACTTTTCCAAACACAATTAAATCAATCAACATGCATTTTTACTATATCTCTAGCAGTGTGCTAGGTGCTAAGGATACAAAAATGACCAGTACCCACTCTCTTTTACAGATGAAAAAATCAATTTGTCAATCAAAAAGCAATGTTAAATACCTACTATAACCCAGGAACTGTTCATTCATTGTTTGTTCTCCATTCTTGAAGAAGACCATGGCATAAGGCAGGTAATAACACAATTTGCAAGTGAATTGAATTTAAATGAGATAGAGCTATGCAAAGTCACCAGCCACACTTTCTGCTCCATAGCCATTTGGGTCCAGTGAGAAGATAGAGACCAGGATGGCTAGAGATGGCTACAGATCAGATGCAGTTAGAAACTTTGGCCTTTTTGCTGAATGCTGGATAACAAAAATGAAACCTTCTCTAACATCAAGAAACTGATATTTGCTTGAGAGATGACATGTATATAACACATACACACAAAATATTTGTATGTGTATACATTTTCTGTGTGAATGTGTGCCTGGTATATGTGTTTGTGTGTGTATAACCATGTGTATATGAATGCACATATATATTACAGACACATACATACATGTGCCATAATTTTGGCCAGCTGTTAGGTATTGGGACCAGAAAAGGTCTTTTAAAAAGGAGATTTGAAGAATCCACAAATCAGATGAAAGATGAAGAATTCAATGATCCAGATGTTTTGCAGTCTTATAGACTGAGCTTTTGTATCAGCATTGACATATACATATAAACATGTGATTCACCAGTTATAGGACTCATTGGCAAAGGTAGCTGCACTAATCCTTCTGCCCCAGGTACAGAAGAATCTAATTGAAATGCACTGCCAGGAAAAGTCAAGGTTATTACCCTCGCCTACAACTTACAGTGTGACATTTTGTTTTATGGCATTTGGAATCTTTCACCTCCCAAGAACAATGAACTTAAAAAAAAACAGTATGGAAGGAAGATTGTTTTTAAAAATTTAATTTCAAAAATGATTCTTGAAAGTACTATTAAATGACAAAGTTTGGAGAAAAGACGAAAATAATATTCTACTTATCTTGTATTGATTCACATTTAAATCTAATGTAAAGTTCAGATGTTTAGGGAAGGAAAAGTAAGTTGATTGAATGAGATAAGTCAGAATCATACCTCAGAGCTAGTATCAGTCTGCCTGTTTGCTAGGCATTTTTGGTGGGAGGTGGGGAGAGGGGAGAGGTGCAGTACTCGTAAAATATGTCTTAGTTTTCTGCTATGGCTAGCATAGCTTCTTAAAGAAAATGGACACCATTATTAGACAGATATTTTTTATGTGTCATTCAACTCTTTAAATCAGACAAATAATCTCCATGCTATATGAAAGTAGTTCAAAGTGAATTATCACATATAGGAAGAAATACATAATATGGAGGGGAACTGAGATGAACTATTATCTTCAGATGACTGAATATAAGCAGAAAACTTTGTCTCTTCAGCATATTTGACCTCTACTTTCTTTTTTTACTTCTTTTTTACATTTTCTTTTATCATTATTTTAAATAGCCATTGGAAAGTTTAGTCTTTTTTTCCTCCTCTCTCTTGAGAACAAAAAGAAGCCAAATCAAAATTCTGAAACTCACCTCTTACCACCAGAACAAAGACTGACCTGTTCAGTAATACTGGGCTAAAGTCCTAAGGAGCAGAGGGGCTAATAGACTCCAGTATCCCAGCTCCAAGCCAACATGCCATTTCCATAAATTGATTATTAAAAAAAAAAAAACTAATAAATGCTCAGAATATGTGTCACATTACTTTAAACTTAACTCTCTGCCCCTTATTTGCCTTGTGAAATTGAATAATAAACCGAATTTTGAAAATGCCTGAGGACAAGGAGGGGAAATCTGAACTACTGATACTAGACATTCTTTCGATTCCTTTTCTATGAGGAAATTGCTAAATGATGAGATGCCCTGGAAGCAAGACCATCCTGAAAATTTTCTTGATACAAAGATAAGTAATGTTATAAATAAATCAAAAAATGAAGAGTAGAAAACCTGCCCATTCCCTTTCCACCCTTTAATGCTGACCTCTAAAACATAAATTCTAAGAATCATTATCAAACCAGTACGTCATTTTGTGAACTACTGGGAAATCAGTTCAGTAGATGTATTATAAATTCAACTGCTATGCTAAGTCCCCTGGACCAAGAGCCAGGCAGCCTTTTATTGTAATAAAATGTGATCCTCTACTTCTATGAAGATTGGAAAATCAAGCTCTATAACCTTAAAGTAAATGATGAGGAGGCTAATAATATCATATGCCTTAAATCCACAATCAGGCTTTTCATATTTTCTCAATGTGGAACACATCTGAATATCTCTGAAGTTCATGCAGTAATGGGTTAGAAAGGAGAAAATGCATTTTTTGACATATATGATTCTTCAAGGAGAATACTTAAGAAATGAGAGGCAAAAATATATGGGAAGTTTAAAAATGGAAGATAACCAACAAGTAGTCTGCAGTATAAGCAACAGTTAAGTTTTATAGCCAGCTGGCATAGTTTTACTCAAAGCTAATGCTCTTCTCTAAAGCAAGAAGTACTCAAGTGGTCATCTGGGAGACCCTATCAAAGTAGAAGAGCTGTGCAATGCCAGTCATGGGCACTATAAAAAACAGACTTGGGGCCAGCAGAAAGAGCCATAAAGAAGTGGCCTGACTCATTTGCTCCCATATGAAGCCATGGCCTAAAAACATAGGTGCTCCAAATAGTAACATTCCATCTTCAGATCTTTCTTCCCATTTGGTTATAATGCAGTAAATATTCTAGAAGGATTCGCCTTGTCAAATGACGTGGAATCATAAGTAACATACTTTATGAAAGGCTTTTTTAGGGAAGAGCCATGTGGAGGTAGAAAAGGAACCATCTTCTTAGGCCTATGGGTTATCATTTTGGCAGGGAAGCAGTTTGCCTATCTTTATTTTGTTATTGGTTTAGGTTTATGCTATTCTGTGTGTGCGTGTGTGTGTGTGTGTGTGTGTGTGTATGTGTGTCAGAGAATTTAATATGAGAAGATTCTATGTTCAAAGCACAAGAAAAATATAAATAACCCCCATACCAACCCTCCTTTTTTATTCTTTTATAAACAATTGAAACTGGTTGTTGCTTATTTGAGGATCAGATGATAAGGAAAATTGGCTCCAAGGATAAGACAAACTATCCCAAATCCAGCCCAGAAGGGGTTTGGCTTTTATGGCTTTAGAAACGAGGGTTAACAATAAAAGTGCCCTCCTCAACTTTCTCTCTAGCGTTGCTAGGGTGACACTGTAATTCAAAGAACAGAATATCAATAAAGCCAGGATGTACAGGAATGTAAACAAGCTTTTTAAAAAAAAAAGTCCAAGTGTTTGTTAAATAGACCACAACAGGACAGGTCCATTATCACTGCAAAAAGCCCTGTACTTAGTATGTCCAATTATTTAAATAGCTCAAAAACATAATCAATCCATCAGTAGTATTCAGCTTTCTAGTGCTGATATCTGATTGTGAATTCTCTGTGTTTATTCATATTTCTGCCAAATGTCGATCCAGAAATGTATTAGCATCTGCCAGTGATGAATAAACATGAGACCGTGCTCCTTAAGCAATTCTTAGTCTAGCTGAGTGGAACAAGGGCTAGTCCAAATCCGTCCTCAATGGATATTTCTTTATATCCCAGAACTGTGTTCTTTTCTTTAATAGCATCCATATAGTCAAGGAGGAGATTCACCTTGACTCTCTGGCCTCTTGCAGCAGAGCTGATTCTTCCCCCTTTCTTTCTTCCCCATCCCTACCTGCTCAGAGTTATACATTTTAAAAGACAGGTCTTGTTACTTTCTTGTCCTTCAGTTTTTTTAATGGGTAAATTCTTGTGGGAATCCAGAGAGATTAGTTCCAAAAACCTCTGTGGGTTGAAGGCATGCAACAATGCCAGTGGGAGAGAAGATAGGGTAAGGAAGGGGAGAGAAAGATTTCTTGTGGTTCTTAATCTTTGAACCAGTGGCAAGGCCCAGCTGCTGGCTGCTCCTGGTAGTGAACGTGCTGCAAGCTACTGTGAGTCTTTCTTTTCTTGTTTGACATGCTGTGTGTTATGCTGTGTGCCTGTTAATTAGCCCCTTCCATACATATGTTGTGGGATCCAATTGTTCTAGTGACAGTGCAACAAGAGGCAGGAAACATTAGTGGTGATAAATGTGTCACAAGGAGAATTTTGTGGACTTTTCCAGTGCCATTCATTTCCTGAATCCCCTTTGCATGGGAATCCTCAACCATAACACTAAGTCTTCAGATATCCACTGTCAGTGACAATGGGTGAATCAAAGGGAGATATGTACCTTTATTCCCATGGCTTTTGTCTCAGAATTATTTTTTTTCCCTTTTAGCACCAACAGAGGGGCATCAAACCAGAAGTCCTATCAATCAGCCTCCCATTTACCAGCCTTTGCTGGTAAAGCACCTGTCACCATTGATGTCACTCAAAGTTGTTAAATATTCTAATGCTTCCAGTTTACTAGTATGACTGCCAGTCTATCAATGACCTAGAAGAGGTAGTCCAAAGCACACTGACTCGTAAAGGAAAGGATGTTCTTTGTGGAATGTCTTTCCTCCCTGCAGAGGATGTCATTTTTATTGTCAACATTGTCATTTAGCTATGAATGTTGGTGGATTCAGGAAAACCCAAATGCCTCTTTAGACAGCCTTAGAATATTAAGCATGTTACTCTATTATTCACAAACTTTCATTGACTCCTTTATGTCTTGAAGATAAGATCAAATTCTCCAGTTTGTGATCATGTCTCACCATAATATGGATCTATTCAACCTTTATCTCCCTCCACTCATTTATTTCTTGGGGAAAAAATTGTGTGCTTATTCCTGTTATGTGCTAAATGCTATAACAATTTCATAGGGGATACAAAAATTAATAAACCACAGTCCCTATCCAAAGGAATTCATATTCTAGTATGAGGCAAAAAAAAAAGAAAATAAAGAAAAAGATATCCACAATACGATGTAGAAGCACCATAATTGGAGGTATAAGATATGATAGGTAAATTATATATCTAGTAGGGATGCCAGAGAAAATTTTGTGAGAGGGGTGACACTTGAGGTGGAATTTGCAAGTAAGGTTAAAGTTTCAATATCCAAGAATACTAATATCTTCTTTATTCCTCAGATTTGTTGTGTTCATTATTGTCTCTTCATTTTGTATTTGGTGGGTCCTCCATTTGCAATGCTTTCATTTATTCATCTTTCTATTTAAATCCTACCAAACCTTTAAGATATAGCATCTGCCAATATAAAACTTTTTTTTCATCTTTTCTTCTAGTGATTGAAGGAATGCCATTTGTTTGGCATGGGCAGACTTAGAAGAAGCATGAAATTTGTATTAAAATATTTGAAGTACTATCACATGGAAAAAAAATTAGACATTCTATATATTTCCAGAAAGCAAAACTGGGATCAATAGATGCAAGTTATAGAAAGTCAGATTTTAGTGTAATATAAAGAAGAGCCTTTGAGAAGACGATGTTATCTAACAACAATTAAGAGAGAGAGAGAGAGAGAGAGAGAGAGAGAGAGAGAGAGAGAGAGAGAGAAGAGTATCTTTTGAATATTGAATTCCCCAGCACTGGAAGTAGGCAGAATTGTCAACTAAGTAGGTGGAGCTAGAGAAAGCTAGAGAAAGTACTAGAGCACTTTCATGGTTTCTTCAAACTCTAAGATTATATTATTCTAATTCAACTTGCATTGTTTTCTTTCCTTTCTTAATTCCTACAATTTGATAGCTTGTCCTATGTAATTTAGGAATTAGTTATCTATTAGCTTATATTAATTCCATATGTGTATATTTTGCACATCATTCAGACAGACTATAAATTCTGAAGTCAGGATGTATAGATTTTTACTTGCATTAAACAATATATATAGTACAAAATCACATTCTTTTGAATTGAATTGTATTAAACTTAATAGAAATTTACTTTAAATATAATATTTAGCATATGGTATATTACTAAATCTATCTTCAAAAGATGTGTGGCTTCTTTTGTGTGACTACTTTCTCCACCAAAACTAATTACAACTCTTCCATATCATAAGATGTAGTCTTTGTGAGTTGTATGACAAACAAATAAACAAGAGGAAAAAAAAAACAACTTTGTCATTTACCAGTCTTCCAATGATGGACTGCTCCATTTGCCTTGGACAAAGTTTGGACAATTTATTACTTAATCCATATCCCAAGCCTATCTGGGTTGGTCAAATTTGCCATTTCAACCTAATATACATGTAATAAATTCCTATTATGTGCTAGACACTGAGTAAAGCACCAGGGATACACATAAAAAAAAAAGATAGTCTGTTCCTTCAAGATTACATTCTAAAGGGATAGACAAGAAGTGGAAGGAAGTGAGAAAGCACAGGATGGGAGATGAGATATCCTGTTCTGTGGAATTGAAACTAGGTAGGGCAACAAATGCAAAAAGGAGCCAAAGTTTTGTTCTCCATTGTCATAGTGCTAAGGATCATTTCTGTAACATAATAAAGTATCTCAATAGGAATTCAGGAGAGCACCACTCAGATGCTTTTGTAGAGGCTTCATCACAGATTTCTTTCTGTGGTCAGTGTGCTGAGCTGACACATAAGGCTAGATATTTGAAAATCTGTTATTATCTTTGCTAAGAAAACACAAGCACAATTTTGATACAGGTCTATAAAAGGATGTTTTACTGAGGATTTTTCCAGTTATGAAATTTCAATTTGTTTCCAGGCCAGAGTTCTAGCACCTGAGATAAAAACAAAAATATTTTTATAGTTTTAAATTTATTTTTAAAGTCTTTCATTGATACCTTTCGTATTTTAATTTTAGCTAACACATCACCTCACAACTTATACCCTATCCAGATTGAACCTTCTCATGAGACAAAGAATATCAACTAAGAAAAAAATATCCATACACTCCTATTATCACAATTAGCATGGTATATAACATATTGTCTCCATAGTTCCCCACATTTGTGCTATAGTGGTGGACATTGTGTTTCATTGCCTAATCTCAAAAAGCTCCATTAGTTCTTCTATTTCAAATTCCTTTCCAAGGTATTTTTGTTAATATTGTCGTAGTTTTTGTATATTAAACATTTTATTCCACAGAAATTCATACAAACATTTCCATGTTTAGTTATTTGAAACTTGGAGACGATTTTCTTTGTCCCATCAATAATTAACAAACCTTTATTAAATTCCTACTAAGTGTCCCTCTAATGTCTACTAATATAAAATTTAGATTGATCTTCTTCCCCTGGAACTTACAATGCCTGGCACATTTGCAATCTCCTTTGTTTAGTATAAAAAACTCTTCACAATCTGACTCCAACCTATCTTTTAGCCTCATTTTATATTCCCCATACTTTCTTTCCTTCATTGTCTCCTTCAAAGAAACTGGCTTTCTGTAGCCTCCACACATAGAATTGCATCTCTTATCTCAGTGTTTTTGCACTGACCATCACCCATGTTGATGATTCACTCCATCACCTCTATCTCACATCCCACCTGCCATTCTGTCCTTCTTTTACTTTTTCACCATGACCACAGGAAATTCATCACTAACCTCATTATACCACAAGATCCAATCAGCCACAGTGCTCGCACCTCAGCAGGACATTCTTGCCTATTTTATTGGAGGGTAGAGTTGTGTATTTCTCAACCTCCATTTATGGAAGTTTCACAAAACAGCCATCTCCCCATTTCCTACTTGGCTTCATTTATTTTGTACTTCTTTCTTTCCTGTCTCCCCACCTTAGGCTTCTCCCCATACACACTTTTCAACTTTTCTTTGTATGTTATTTTCCCCTATTAGATGTAAAGCTCCTTGAAGACAGAGATTGACTTTCTTTTTTTTTTCTTTTTTTTTATTTCTATACCCAGAATTTAGCACAGCATCAGGCAAATAGTAAGTGCTTAGTGCTTATTGACTATTGACTTACCTCATAGAAAAGAATTCTTTTCTTCCTTCCAGACACCATTTAAGTACTACATTCCATACAGTCTATTGATTCTCTCACTGGCTAGTGCTCTTCCCAAACTTCTTTAATTTTAACTACTTTATATTTCTTTGTATTTATTCCCTTTATTTGTTGTGAGTGCACACACAATAAATGCAACATATAAATATAACAATTATATGTAAATAAATATATAAATTATGTGCATACAATAAATATAAAAAGAATAAATACAATAATTATAAGCATGGGTAGAAATACAATTAAGACAAATGTGAATATATATATATGTATAAGTTTGAATATATATACTAATTTGACATTCTAATGGTGAAAATATATGCATTTATATCTATTATATGTATATATATGTATCTACACATATACTGGTAAATGCATATATGTATATATATACACACAAATATGCACAGATTGCATATGCAGTTAAAGTTCCTTGAGAATAAGAAATGTTTCATAGTTTATATTTGTATTCATAAAGCCAAGTACAATGTCTACTTATATAAAGTATAGTAAACAAATGCATAATGATTGATTTATTAATTGGTCAAGTAACATAAAGTTATAAGGAACTTTAAATATCATTTGGTATAATTTGAGAACCTGCATTCAAATGTATCTCCAGTCCTACCTATGAGATATTGTACAAATCACTCAACCTACCTGGACTTCTGTTTCCTCATATTTAAAAATAACAGATTAGATTAGACAAATGGATTCAGAAGGCTCTTTCAGTTCTAGATCTTTATTCCTATGAACTCCCTGATTGAGAAAACAGGTCAAGTGACTTCATAGGTAGCAAGTTGAAGAACTGAGATTTGAAACTCTCATTCCAAATCAATCACTATTCCCACAGCATTTTTCCTCTCTATTTCTTTTTTCACATGACAATAGATATTTTTTTCCCAAATTACACTAGGTGTGTATAATTAGTCAAGTTGGCAGCCAAGATCACCTAATCAGTCCTTATTTTTAAACATGCTCTTGGCTAAAACCTTCAAGACATTCTTTATTAGTAAATATTCTCCCTCTTCCTCTACATGTTTCTGTCTGTTTTTGGCAATGGGGTTACCTGAAAGCTCCCTTCTTATGCTGAACACATTTCTTTTTTTGCCATTTTGTCAGCTATCTTAGTGTGGAGAGTGTGATGTGTCTTATAGCAGTATTGTTCTCTAAGGCTGTTCAAGAACCTGTGATGTCTCTTACTTGCAAAACCTCTGTAGGGTCTACTCTGTGCTTCCCTTAGGCACATAGGGCTAAGACATGATTTCTAATGGGGGAAAAACAAATTCATTTTACTTTGGTTAGGATGATGTATTGACTTAATCAGTGGTTTTGTGATTTGGGGTATATAACTTCTGAAATAATGAAGCATAGATAGGAATGAAAAAGATTACACTCTTTAGTCTGAAATGATTCCCAAATCAAAAGCTTTCCACATATTATGAAGTCTTTCCACCTTTTTCAATTGTGTTTTTATTTCTGCATCTGCTACAGCAAGTGCCCTCTGGATTTTAGGTGAAAGAGTATGTGAGTAGCATGAGATTTTTCTCTCTGGCTTCTGAAGTGGTTCCCATCTGTGCACATCCTCACTGCATTATGAGCTGCTTGTTCTGGTCAATGACTCAAACAATGGAATCCTATGAGATTGGTGGTTGCCTTCCTTCAAGGTCAGGACTCCTGTCTTAAACGACAAAACATGTTTTCCTTTAGGTCTAGATATGGGGGCAAACCCTAACCAAAACAATAGAAAAATACAGGGAGATATAGAAATTCCAAAAAATAAAAATATTTAGTGTAAACGCCATCATGATCTCCTAAGGAATTCCTGTGAAGAATAGAAAAGCATAGATTAGTTGAATCAAGACTGAGGGAAAAAAAGAGGAAAATGCTCTATTATTCTAGTCCACGTATTCTTAACCTTTTTTATGACATGAACTCCTTCAGAATTCGTTTAAAGCCTATGAACTTCTTTTCAGAATATGTTGCTAATGCATAAAAGACATATGATTACAAATGAAACCAATTACATTGAAATACAGTTTTAAAGCATTAAATGAAAAGAAATACAAGTTCATGGCCATGGTTAAGAATTCCTATCTGAATGTTTTAAACCCTATCTTCCTATTTAAGTTCCCCTACTTATTTCTTTTTCCCAGTTCAAAGATATTTTCCAACTGACATTTGAAACTATCAATTAATCACAAATGTTTACTGGATATCTACCATGTTAGGCACAAAGAAATGTAAGATTATATTTCCTCCCCTCAAGGATTTTACCATCTAATAGGGGAGAAAAGATGAGAACTGTGAATATAATTTAGAGAAAAGGAGAGAATAGTAAGATGTTCATTCCAGTGTGGGGGAAATCTCATAGGCATACATGGATCCATGGATCAGCAGCTGTAATCATTTAGAAAATATACAAAAAGGACAAAAATAGTTCTCTCAGTTTCTCAGTGGTTTCCAAGAGAGGAGAAATTTTGTGAGCTTGTTGATTCTGTGGAAGTAGTTTAAGAAAACATGCCCTGCATAGGTATGAACACAGTATTTCAATAGTCTGATTTGAACATTCATTACTGAATGATACTCAGGAACTGTTCTAAGCATGTTCAGCTGTTCAAGAAAGACTAATTGAAGAAAAGAGGAAGAAAAAGACTCAACTGATTCAAAAGGACAGAAAAGATAGTTGAGAAATATTTTTCCTATTGTGAAAAGAATGATATTATAAAAAAGAAAATATAATGTTCATGAAAACCATAATTTATTCAAAAAACACAGCCATGCCTTAAATAGTATATATAAATGTGTTATAATGGAAGCCTAATATAAATGTGTTTAATATCCAAATTGTCATGTATTGCTTAATGTGTGACTAAAATACTGACCACAATAAAGAGGCCCCCAGGGCCCCATAATCACCTTAGCCAGAGAGTACTTCATCTCCTTGACATGATGGGCAAATACAAGAATGGTTTTGAATACAAAATCATCTGATAGACACAGCAGATTATTGTAGAAAATGATAATAGGTACCATCTCATATGGCAGCAAAAAATAGTGGAAAAACTTTGCTATAAGACCAATGCAATGAACTGGCATAAAATGAAATGTGCAAGATGAAGCAGAAAGGCCACTTTCAATGACAAAGTTAGGAAGAGTAGCCGGACCAGAGCACATACAGGCAGAGACTAGTGATCCAATCTTGAAAGCCTCCTGGCATCATGTTACCAGATATCTCATAGACGGGAAAAATAACAAAACTATGTCTGGGAGGGAACCTGTAGATGATAATATAGCCCAAAAGTGGACAAGAGGACATTACAAACCACTGCAGAAGCATTTTCCTGGTGACAGAGCCACTGTGGGATAGTGAAAAATTACTAACTTTGGCCTCTAAAGGCCTGATGTCAAATCCCACCTTCAGATTTTTCTACCTGAGTAACTCATGGAAAATAATAACTTTTTTGAGTCTCTGTTTCATCTGTAAAATTAGGATGCTGAACTAGATGGCGTCTTTGGTCTTTTCCAGATCTATATGTCTGATGTAATGGCAAAAATGATAAAAACATGCTATTCTGGTCATAAAGAGAAAATATATGATTTAGTAGAGTGAAATGCAGACTTAGTAGTTTTTCTCCAATGAGTTTCTTATGTATATCTTAAAATCATATAAAACTCTTAGGTAAATGCAATCATAGAGATAGTTCTATTCAGGTTACAAGTGATTATTAATATAAAGCCTAAACCATAGATACATATGTTCTCTGTTATGAACTATGACTTGCTCAGAATCTAAACTGAAGACTCTTTCTTGATAATGATGATAATTTCCAGGGACTGCTATCTGTGGATCCTTTTATGTTAATGTCATAAAGCCTCAGCATTATATAGGGCCTCCACAATGAACCCAAAGTTATTTAAGAGAATTTGGTCTAGCAATAAATCCAAGATAAAAGAAAGGGATGATAAATTTCATTTATCATGATAGATGGTATACCACAACATGCAGTTAGATGATCAATTCATTTAAAATCAATCAATTAATGAATAAGCATTTATTAAGTGTCTACTATTCTAAGAAGGAAGGAAAGAAGGAAGGAAGGAAGGAAGGAAGAAAGGAAATAAGGAAGGAAGGAAGGAAGGAAGGAAGGAAGGAAGGAAGGAAGGAAGGAAGGAAGGAAGGAAGGAAGCCTGAATTCCAACTGACAAATTCCAAGCCAGCTTTATTCATACAGATAGTTGGTTATCCTATGTTCTCAAAGAGAACATCATGGAGATGATGCCATGTCCTCATTGATTTAGAATGAATATAAATATCCTTTGTCCAGAAACCCTGAGGGTCTTCTCCTCCAAGATTCATTCATTCATTTATTTATTTATTTAGACTTTTGGGGAACCATGCTAAAGAGGATATTCTTGACTCAGTTGCTTAATTACTTAGCCTTAATCACTGAATCAATAAGGCCTGCATCAAACAGACCTGTTGAAGACCTTAGCTTAAAGAAGCCAAGGTCTTCCACTGCATGTAGGACTATCTACAATAATCCTGATCTATATCTGGCCACTGGATTCAGATGGTATTAAAGGGAAAAATGAGGCAGGTAACATTGCACAGTCCTCTCTCACTTAAATGCAATTCACTTGCATGTCATGGCAACACCTCCCTGATGTCATGGTCCTCTTTGCATTGGGAATACAAAAATAGGCAAAAGAGTGTCCCTGCCACTGGAATTAAGAGGAATTAAAAGAGCCTTCCTTTAGAACGTTAGGATTTAAGATTAATGAGTTTTTTCTAAAGTCAAAGATAAAGAAAATATCAAGGGGATTGCATTTGATAAACTACCATGCTTTCAACAATTTTAAGATGATCTCCAAAACAAAAACACTCATCTATTAAAAATTTTTTTTGAATACTCATGCTCGGTTAAGATGGCGGAGAGGAGGCTCACAGCTGCATAAGCTCCATGCTTTCTCTCACTATCCACTTCATTACAAGCCTCTGAATCAATGCTTGACTGAAAAAAACCCACATATAGTTACCAAGAGAAGCCATCCTTGAGATCCGCCAAGAAAGGTCTGTCTTTACTGGAGGGCTGGGGCAGTTTTAGATCGGGCACAGGCTGAGGGCAGCGGCAGTGAGAGCACGGGAGCAGACTGGAGAGGGGGTGGGGAGTGATCGCAGCCGTCTCTGCGGGGAGAGCTTCGCTACAGGTTTGGATACTTTGCTCCAGCAGCAAGTCAGCAGCCCAGCAGAGAAGCTAAAAACACCGGGGCTGAAGAATACAACCCCAAACAGCTGGAGTCTCTCGGGACCTGGCCGCCCCCCCCCTTCCCCCCCCCACAGTGACTCAGCACGCTCTGGGATCTCAGAGCGCAGGCGCAGCACAGTCCTGCTAGTGCCTCACTGCTGCCCCCTGCAGTCTGTAGAGGAAGCTCGATAACATACCCAACCCCTCCCCCAAAGAAAGACTCCAGTTTTTTCTGTTTTTCTTTGGTAGTTTGTCTCTGATTAATAGACAGAATGAGCAAGAAGCTGAAGAGGACTTTAACCCTTGACAGCTTCTACACAGATAGAGAGCAGACTCTAAATCCTGAGGAGACTAAAAACAGGCAGTCCCCAGGTGAATCCCCAAAGGAGGAGATCATCTGTTCCTCAGCACAGATGAACCTCATAGAAGTGATTAAAAAGGCTCTCACAAGGGAGCTAGAAGAAAAATGGGGAAAGCAGAGTGAGGCTTGGCAAAAGAAGAGGGAAGCTTGAGAAAAGGAGAGGGAGGCTTGGCAAAAGAGCCTGGAGAAGTCAGTTAAAGAGAGAGTGGATAAAGAAGTAAAATCCTTGAAAAATAGGATTGGTGAACTGGAAAACAAAATTGGCGAAATGGAAAAAAATTCCATAGAACAAAAGAACTCAATTGGACAATTAGAAAAAGATTTTTAAAAAGTGAGTGAAGAGAATACTTCACTGAAAATCAGACTTGAACAAGTAGAATTGAATGACTCGAGGAGACAAAAAGAATCAGTCAAGCAAATCCAAAAAAATCAAACAATGGAGAAAAATGTGAAATACCTTCTGGGGAAGACGACAGACCTGGAAAACAGATCCAGGAGAGACAATCTGAGAATCATTGGACTTCCAGAAAAACATGATGAAAAAAAGAGCCTGGACACTATTTTCCAGGAAATTATCAAAGAGAACTGCCCAGAAGTCATAGGAACAGAGGAAAAAAATAAACATTGAAAGGATTCATCGATCACCCACTGAAAGGGATCCTAAAATCAAAACACCAAGGAATATAGTGGCCAAATGCCAGAACCCTCAGATGAAGGAAAAAATATTGCAAGCGGCTAGAAAAACCCAATTCAAGTATCAAGGAGCCACAATAAGGATCACCCAGGATCTGGCAGCATCCACATTAAAAGATCGAAGGGCCTGGAATATGATATTCCGAAAGGCTAAGGAACTTGGTATGCAACCAAAAATAACTTACCCAGCGAGAATGAGCAGCTTTTTCCAGGGAAGAAGATGGACATTCAATGAAGTAAGCGAATTTCATCTATTTCTGATGAAAAAGCCAGAACTTAACAAAAAGTTTGATCTACAAATATAGAACTCAAGAGAAATCTAAAAAGGTAAAGATTAATCTTGGGAACTATATTTTGACTATATAGATGTATAAAGAATACATGTATACCTTGTTCTAGAAATTGATGTGGAAAGGACATTGTATCAGAAAAAGGGTAAAGTGGGGGTAGTACATCTCATGAAGAGGCATAGGAAACCTATTATATCTGAGAGAAAGAATGGAGGGGGATGAATATAGTGGGTATCTTACTGCCTTCAGAATTGGCTTTAAGTGAAAAATCTTAAGACATATTCAATCTATGGTGAAACTTCTCCCACCTCATTGAAAAGTGAGAAGGGAAAAGTGAAAAGGGAAGGAATAAGCTAAGCGGAAGGGAATACAGGAACTGGGAGGGAAAGGGGTAAGATAGGGGGAGGAACTCTAAGGCGGGGGGAGGGATACTAAAAAGGGAGGGCTGTGAGAAGCAAGTGGTGCTCACAAGCTTAATACTGGGAAGGGGGGGAAAGGGGAAAGAAGGGAGAAAAGCATAAACCGGGGTTAACAAGATGGCAAGTAATACAGAATTGGTCATTCTAACCATAAATGTGAATGGGGTAAACTCCCCCATAAAGAGGAAGTGGTTAGCAGAATGGATTAAAAGCCAGAATCCTACAATATGTTGTTTACAGGAAACACACCTGAAGCGGGGAGATACATGCAGGTTAAAGGTAAAAGGTTGGAGCAAAATCTACTATGCTTCAGGTGAAGTCAAAAAAGCAGGGGTAGCCATCCTGATCTCAGATCAAGCTAAAGCAAAAATTGACCTAATTAAAAGAGATAAGGAAGGACACTATATCTTGCTAAAGGGTAGCATGGATAATGAAGCACTATCTATATTAAACAAATATGCACCAAGTGGGGTAGCATCTAAATTCTTAAAAGAGAAACTAAGAGAGCTGCAAGAAGAAATAGACAGTAAAACTATAATAGTGGGAGATCTTAACCTTGCACTCTCAGAATTAGATAAATCAAACCACAAAATAAATAAGAAAGAAGTCAAAGAGGTAAATAGAATACTAGAAAAGTTAGATATCTGGAGAAAATGTAATGGAGACAGAAAGGAATACACTTTCTTTTCAGCAGTTCATGGAACCTATACAAAAATTGACCATATATTAGGACATAAAAACCTCAAACTGAAATGCAGTAAGGCAGAAATAGTAAATGCATCCTTTTCAGACCATGATGCAATGAAAATTACATTCAACAAAAAAGCAGGGGGAAGTAGACCAAAAAATAATTGGAAACTAAATAATCTCATACTAAAGAATGATTGGGTGAAACAGCAAATCATAGACATAATTAATAACTTCACCCAAGAAAACGATAATAATGAGACATCATACCAAAATGTATGGGATGCAGCCAAAGCGGTAATAAGGGGAAATTTCATATCTCTAGAGGCCTATTTGTATAAAATCGAGAAAGAGAAGGTCAATGAATTGGGTTTGCAATTAAAAATGCTAGAAAAGGAACAAATTAAAAACCCCCAGTCAAACACTAAACTTGAAATTCTAAAAATAAAAGGTGAGATCAATAAAATTGAAAGTAAAAAAAACTATTGAATTGATTAATAAAACTAAGAGTTGGTTCTATGAAAAAACCAACAAAATAGACAAACCCTTAGTAAATCTGATTTAAAAAAGGAAAGAGGAAAATCAAATTGTTAGTCTTAAAAATGAAAAGGGAGAACTCACCACTAACGAAGAGGAAATTAGAGCAATAATTAGGAGTTACTTTGCCCAACTTTATGCCAATAAATTCGACAACTTAAATGAAATAGAAAAATACCTCCAAAAATATAGCTTGCCCAAACTAACAGAGGAAGAAGTAAATATCCTAAACAGTCCCATCTCAGAAAAAGAAATAGAACAAACTATCAATCAACTCCCTAAGAAAAAATCCCCAGGACCAGATGGATTTACATGTGAATTCTACCAAACATTTAAAGAACAATTAACTCCAATGTTATATAAACTATTTGAAAAAATAGGGATTGAAGGAGTCCTACCAAACTCCTTTTATGACACAGACATGGTACTGATACCTAAACCAGGTAGGCTGAAAACAGAGAAAGAAAATTATAGACCAATCTCCCTAATGAATATTGATGCTAAAATCTTAAATAAAATATTAGCAAAAAGATTACAGAAAATCATCCCCAGGATAATACACTATGACCAAGTAGGATTTATACCAGGAATGCAGGGCTGGTTCAATATTAGGAAAACTATTAGCATAATTGACTATATCAATAACCAAACAAACAAAAACCATATGATCATCTCAATAGATGCAGAAAAAGCATTTGATAAAATCCAACATCCATTCCTCATAAAAACACTTGAGAGCATAGGAATAAATGGACTTTTCCTTAAAATAGTCAGGAGCATATATTTAAAACCATCAGTAAGCATCATATGCAATGGGGAAAAACTGGAACCTTTCCAGTAAGATCTGGAGTGAAGCAAGGTTGCCCACTATCACCATTATTATTTAATATCGTATTAGAAACACTAGCCTCGGCAATAAGAGTCGAGAAAGAAATTAAAGGAATTAGAGTAGGCAATGAGGAAACCAAACTATCACTCTTTGCAGATGATATGATGGTATACCTAGAGAAACCCAGAGATTCTACTAAAAAGCTATTGGAAATAATTCATAATTTTAGCAAAGTAGCTGGCTACAAAATAAATCCCCATAAATCCTCAGCATTTTTATACATCACCAACAAAACCCAACAGCAAGAGATACAAAGAGAAATTCCATTCAGAATAACTGTTGATACCATAAAATATTTGGGAATCTATCTACCAAAGGAAAGTCAGGAATTATATGAGCAAAATTATAAAAATGTCTCCACACAAATAAAGTCAGACTTAAATAATTGGAAAAATATTAAGTGCTCTTGGATCGGCCGAGCAAACATAATAAAGATGACAATACTCCCTAAACTAATCTATTTATTTAGTGCTATACCAATCAGACTTCCAAGAAAATATTTTATTGATCTAGAAAAAATAACAACAAAATTCATATGGAACAATAAAAAGTCAAGAATCTCAAGGGAATTAATGAAAAAAAAAATCAAATGAAGGTGGCCTAGCTGTACCTGATCTAAAATTATATTATAAAGCAGCAGTCACCAAAACCATTTGGTATTGGCTAAGAAATAGATTAGTGGATCAGTGGAAAAGGCTAGGTTCACAAGACAGAATAGTCAATTATAGCAATCTAGTGTTTGACAAACCCAAAGCCCCTAACTTCTGGGAAAAGAATTCATTATTTGATAAAAACTGCTGGGATAATTGGAAATTAGTATGGTAGAAATTAGGCATGGACCCACACTTAACACCATATACCAAGATAAGATCAAAATGGGTCTATGACCTAGGCATAAAGAACGAGATTATAAATAAATTAGAGGAACATAGAATAGTTTATCTCTCAGACTTGTGGAGGAGAAAGAAATTTGTGACCAAAGATGAACTAGAGACCATTACTCATCACAAAATAGAAAATTTCGATTACATCAAATTAAAAAGCCTTTGTACAAATAAAACTAAAGCAAACAAGATTAGAAGAGAAGCAACAAACTGGGAAAACATTTTCACAGTTAAAGGTTCTGATAAAGGCCTCATTTCCAAAATATATAGAGAACTGACTCAAATTTATAAGAAATCAAGCCATTCTCCAATTGATAAATGGTCAAAGGATATGAACAGACAATTTTCAGAGGATGAAATTGAAACTATTACCACTCATATGAAAGAGTGTTCCAAATCATTATTGATCAGAGAAATGCAAATTAAGACAACTCTGAGATACCACTACACACCTGTCAGATTGGCTAAGATGACAGGAAAAAATAATGATGAATGTTGGAGGGGATGCGGGAAAACTGGGACACTATTGCATTGTTGGTAGAGTTGTGAATGAATCCAACCATTCTGGAGAGCAATCTGGAATTATGCCCAAAAAATTATCAAATTGTGCATACCCTTTGATCCAGCAGTGTTTCTATTGGGCTTATATCCCAAAGAAATACTGAAGAAGGGAAAGGGACCTGTATGTGCCAAAATGTTTGTAGCAGCCCTGTTTGTAGTGGCTAGAAACTGGAAAATGAATGGATGCCCATCAATTGGAGAATGGCTGGGTAAATTGTGGTATATGAATGTTATGGAATATTATTGTTGTGTAAGAAATGACCAGCAGGATGAATACAGAGAGGACTGGCGAGACTTACATGAGCTGATGCTAAGTGAAATGAGCAGAACCAGGAGATCATTATACACTTCGACAACGATATTGTATGAGGACATATTTTGATGGAAGGGGATTTCTTTGACAAAGAGACCTGAGTTTCAATTGATAAATGACGGACAAAAGCAGCTACACCCAAAAAAAGAACACTGGGAAATGAATGTGAACTATCTGCATTTTTGTTTTTCTTCCAGGGTTATTTATACCTTCTGAATCCAATTCTCCCTATGCAACAAGAGAACTGTTCTGTTCTGCAAACATATATTGTATCTAGGATATACTGCAACATATCCAACATATAAAGGACTGCTTGCCATCTAGGGGAGGGGGTGGAGGGAGGGAGGGAAAAATTGGAACAGAACGAGTGTCAATATAAAGTAATTATTAAATAAAAATTAAAAAAAAAAGAATACTCATGCTCTCTTAGTGATGCAATAATCTTGAATCTTATAACTGTTTATGTGTGCTTAATCTTTAATCTGATAATATCAGAATACCCACAAAATCAAATCAATGTGTAGCCCAAAAAGCAATTGAAAGATTCAAATAATCAGGAATCTTAAGGGCAGAGTCAAGGTGTCAGAGTAGACAAAGCACTCAGCTTTAACTCCCAACATTCCCATCCAAAAAACTTTAAAATAACACCTCACATCAAATTTTGGAATGGCAGAGTCAATAAAATGTCAGAATGAGATGTTCTCCCAGCCTACAACAATTTAAGAGACTGTAAGAAGAGATCTATGATCTTAGGGTATTGGCTGCCTTGAAGCCCACATGGATGCAAAACTAGTAATGAAATTTGGTAATGGCAATAGAATCTACGATTGCTATAGGAACTTTCAAGCAAGATATGGTAAGCAAATCTGACAAACAGTTGAAAAGAGATTATAGGAGACTTATGTGCTAGCGTTAGGCACAGGACTGGATGTTGCCTGGCAACTTCATTGTTTATGCTCATTTACTGATTACATTTCAAGGATGGAGTAGAGTACTTTGTCATAGTGGGAAAAGGACCGTGAGCATCAGCATTGCTTATTATTCCAAGAGAGCCTTCGGGAGCAGTATCAAGTATAATCCTAAAGGAATTATGCCTCTTCCTGTATAAGGAACAGAGTACAGACCAGCAGAGTAGCTTCCTCTTTGGATCATATTGCCTTAAAGATACTAAAAACTTCCAGACCCCCAGAACAAAATCTTAAAGTAGTAGCGGGAAAAAAAATGTTTGAAGCTTGGGACAGTGCTCCCACCCAACCCCAGCCAAATTTAACATAAAGTTACAAGTCAGCGAGTAAGCTGCAAAAAAGAGATGGAAGCAGAAAAAGAAGAAACAAAATCAGAAGAAGAAAAAATAAGACCACCACCACCACCACCTATTATCAGAGAAAATCAAGACACAAATTCAGAAGAAAATAATGTCAAAACAGCTACAAGCAAAGTCTTTTTAAAAGTGCAAGTAAATTGCAGGCTATTTACAGTGATATATACTAAAAATTGCATAAATTAAAATTTCCAGAAAACATACATGTGTAAAAAGACAAGAATTAATCATGTAGAAAGAGTGAGAAATAATAATAGGTAGTATACATGTTGTATTGGTAAGCACAAAATGTAATAAAATCAAGTCAAAAGTCTCACATATTCTGGTCTATCTTTTCTGGTGAATCAATGGGAAAATATGGGCAAGAATCATTCAAGATGAATGAGTTGAAATCTGTATTGATGAAAAGGATCAGTTTGATGGGGTCAGCAAATCCTTCACAAGAGACAGGCAGACAGTTCTTCATGGCTGAATAAACTAGACATATTTGGACTAGAGAAGAGAAGATTCAGTAAGGTCAGTAATTGTTATTTTGAAATGATTGAAAAATTTATAGGGAGAAAAGAAATCATTTAGTCATCAAGCATTAAACACTGATTATGAGTCTGTACTAGGTGATAGGGTTTCAAATGTAAAAGCACGAGAGTCCCTACCCTCAGGGACCCTATATTCTAATTATTGGTTGTAGGTTTGTAAAATTCATTTGAAGAGTTAAAGAGGTGCTCATTCACTTCCTAATTCTAACTTTCATTTTCACTTTTTTTACATCTAGCTGCAAATATTCTGTAAACAGTCAAATGATAGCCAATACCTCTTTGCCAATAACGTGTAAAAAGCAAAACCCAATAAAAGCTCAAATATGTTTAAATGTTGTTTCTTCAATTATTTTAATTCAATTAGGTCTCAAATTAAAAAAAAAAGAATTCAGCAAATTTGAAAGATATTCAAGCTTCTTTGGATACTTTCAAATGAGGTCAAGATCCTCCAGGGCTTCTTTTCATACACCAATTTTTGCCATAGCAAGTTAAGTACCAGAATGCTTGTGAGGGCTCCAAGTCAACTCTTGAGGCTGGATTGATCTTGCTCATATAATGTAAAAGCTTTGTTCCTAATATCTGTATCAGTGAAGTCTCCCTCTCTTTAAGTGATCTTAAAAATTCAACTGTACTAATTGACTAGAATACAAATGTGTAAATCCTGGAGAGTCTTTTTTAAACTCACAGTCAGTCTTTGGAGTAATTTGGGCTTGGTGACTATTTAAGGCTCTCAAAATCCTAAGATCTATATACCTGTTATTGAAGAATAAAACAAATGTGGTGTTGGTTTCATAATTAACCTAAAATTGTTCCCCAGAATTATTGGAGAAGTTCAAAACTCTACCAACAAGACATTAGTGTATCTGTTTTGACATATGCCCTCCAGTATTGACCTTTTTCTTTTCAGTCATGTTAATTAATCTGATGGCAGGAGGTAGTAAATCTAACTTGTTTTGATTTGCATTTCTCTAATCAATAATAATTTAGGACTTTTTTTTTCAAATTACTATTGATAGCTTTGATTTTTACTTCCAAAAATTATCTATCCATATCCTTTGTCCATTTATCAAGTGGGGAATGGCTCTTATTTTTACAAATTTGGCTCAATTTCCTATATTTTTGAGAATTGAGGTCTTTATCAGAGAACCATTCTAGAAAATATTTCCCCCAGTTTGGTTCTTATTTTCTTATTGAGGCTAGATTGATTTTGCTTGTGCATATGCATAGATTTTTAATTGTATTTCATCAATAATTTTGATTTTGCTACAGTTGATCCTTTCTATCTCTTGTGTGGCTACAAATTCTTCTCTATGGTCCCCTAATTTGATTATGATATTACCCTTCATATCTAAATCATGTATCCATTTCAGACTTACCTTGGTGTATAGTGTGGCATGTTGGCCTATATCTGCTTTTTTCCAAACTGCTTTCAATATTTCCAAGAAAATTGTGTTAAATGATGAGTTCTTATCCAAAAAGCTTGGATCTTTGGGTTTATCAAACATTCAATTACTGTGTTTATTTGCTATTGTATATTATATATCTAATCTATTCCATTGATTCACAATTCTATTTTTAGCCATATCAGAATTTTTTGATAATTATCACTTTACAGAAGTTTGAAATCTTTCAATATTAGAACAGCTTCCTTCATATTTTTTGTTGATTTTTTTTTGATATTCTTAACTACGTGTTCTTCTAAATAAATTTTGTTATTATTTTTTCCAGCACCACAAAATGATCTTTGGTAGTTTGGTATGACACTAAATAAGTAAATTAACTTAGACAGAATTTTGATTTTTATTATATTGGCCTATTCAATTAATATTTTTACAATTGTTTAGATCTATCTTTATTTATGTGAAAAGTGTTTTGTAATTGTCTTCAGATAGTCCCTGGATTTACTTTGGAAGATAGATTCAAGTATTTTATATTGTCAAGAGTTATTTCAAATGGAATTTTTCTATCTCTTCCTGCTAAATTTTGTTGCTGTTATATAAAAATGCTGATTATTTATTTATTTAGGATAAAATCATAAAACTTTGTTCACATTGATAATTGTTTTAAGTAATATTTTTAGTTGATTATCTAGGGTTTAGTTAGTGATAGCACGATATTATCTACAAAGAGTGATAGTTTTGTTTCTTCACTGCCTACTCTAATTCCTACAATTATTTTTTTTCTTGTCTTATTGCTATAGCTAGAATTTCTAGTGTAATATAGGATAATATTGGTATTAGAAAATCATAGAAATTCAACAAAAAGTTAGTTGAAACAATAATTTTAGCAAAGTAGCAGGACATAAAATATACCCACATGAATCATCAGCATTTTTCTATATTACCAATAAAACCCTGCATGAAGAGGTAGTAAGAGGGGGTAGATGAGTGATGAAGTAGATGTGGAGCACTAGAATCAGGAATACCTAAGTTCAAATCTAGCCTCAGACACTTACTAGTTGAGTGAGCCTGGGCAAATCACTTAACATTATTTGTCTCAATTTCCTTATCTATAAATGGTCCTGATAAAATATTAATTGAAATATAATTGAACAGAACAATTCCTAATAATTATTTTGATGTCATTTTATTAGTGATACATTCACTCTTTTCATTTTTGATAGTAATATGGTTTTCTTCTTTTAAAAATGCATATTCACCAATGTTTTATCTATTTTATAATTTTTATAGTTTTATTTATTGTCAACTGTTTGCATTCAGTTTTATTAATCTTGTCTTTAAATTTTAGAATTTCCAATTTAATGTTTAATTAGGGATTTTTATTTGTTCCTTTTTTATTGCAAACCCACTTCAACAAACTGTTTTTTTTTCTATTTTATTAATATGAGCATTTAGAGATATATTTTTCTGATTCCTGCTTTTTCTATATCCTATAGGTTTTTGTATGCTATTTCATTGGCATTCCCTTTAGTAAAATTATGTAGAGTTTTCTTTCTCTTTCTCTTTCTCTTTCTATCCCTTGCTGCTGAGCTTTGTTGGTCATGTGAAGAAAAAACAATGACTTATATGAATTTATTTTATGTCCTGCAACTTTGCTAAGGTTGTTAATTGTTTCAAGCAGTTTTTTAGTTAGTTCTTTAGGATTCTCTAAACATATCATCCTATTATCTACAAAGAGTGATAGTTTCTTTTCTTACTTTAATTCCTTCAATTTCTTTTTCTTTTCTTATTGCTAAAGCTGACATTTCTGGTACTATGTTGAATAATAGTGATGAGAATGGGCATCCTTCATTCACCCTAATTGTATTAGGAAGGTTTCTAGCTTATTTTCATTAATTTGCCTGCTGATGGTTTTAGATAGATACAAGTTGTCATTTTTAAGGAATATTCCTTTTATTCCTATGCTCTCTAGTGTTTTGTTAAATAGGAATGGGTATTATGTCTTTTATGTATCTATTGAGCTTTTTTATGTATCTATTAAGATAATTATATGAGTCTCTCTCTCTCTATTTTTTTTAAATTTATTTGGTCAATTACATTGATGGTTTTCCTAATTCTAAACTAAGCCTGCCTTCCTGGTATAAATCCCAATCCTTATGTTATATTGCTATAATTGCTTTGCTAGTATTTTGTTTAAAATTTTTGCATCAATATTCACTAGGCAAATTGGTCTATAATTATCTTTCTCATTTTAGCTCTTCTTGTTTTAGGTATCAGTACCATATTTGTGTGACAAAACAATTTTTTCTTTGTCTATTTTTACAAGTAATTCATATCATATTGGAATCAATTGTGTTTTAAATGTTTGGTAGAATTCCCTGGTAAACCCATTTAGTCCTGGGGTTTTTTTCCTAGGGAGTTCATTAATGGCTTGTTCAATTTATTTTCCTAAAATGGGATAGTTTAGAGTATCTCTTTCCTGATCCATTTGTCTAGGTAATTTACATTTTGATAAATATTCATCAGTTTCACTGAAATTGTCAAATTTATTGACATATGATTTGGCAAAATATTTCCTAATGATTGTTTTGATTTCTTCATTGCCTGTGATTTTACTCGTTTTATGTTTGCTATTGGATATTTGGTTTTCTTTTTTCTTTTTTTTTAATCAAAGTAACCACTGTTTAATCTATTTTTTTTTCATAAAACCAACTCCTAGATTTATTTATTATCTCATTTTTCTGGTTTTATCTTTTACTTTCAATCTTATTAAACTCACCTTTGAATTCTAAGGATTTCTAACTTGGTGCTCTAATTGGGGATTTAATTGGCTCTTTTTTTTAATGTTTTTAGTTGCACACCCCTTTTGTAGATCTGTTTTCTTTCCATTCTATTGGTGTAAAAATTCAATGACATAAAATTTCCCCTACGTATTGCTTTGGCAGTGTCCCATAAATTTTGGTGTGTTTTCTCATTGTTGTCATTCTCTTTAATGAAATTAATGATTGTTCTTAATTTCTTGTCCAATTAATTTTTAATCTATTCTTCCACCTCCCTTTCTTAAATGTAATTTTATGGCATTATGATCTGAAAAGAATACATTGAATACTGATGCCTTTTTCCATTTGATTTTGTGGGATTTAAGCCCTATTCTATAGTACATCTCTTTATAGAGGCCATATGCTCCTAAGAAAAAGATATATTCTGGTTTTTTTCCATTCTATTTTCTTCAAAGATCTATCATACCTAACTTTTCTCATGTTTTCTAATATTTTATTTAGTTTTCTGTTTATTTTTTAGTTGGATTTATCAGATTCTGAGAGAGGATAATTGAGATTCTCACTAGTATAATTTTGCCCTCTATTTCTTTCTGTAATTCACTTAACTTCTCCTTTAAAAATTTGATCGCTACATATTTAATCGATATTAAATTGCTTGCTTGCTTGGGGAAAGGAGAGATAAATGAAGAAAAAAGAAAAATTTGGCACACAGTCTTACAAAAATCCATATTGAAAACTCTCTTTATATGCATTTGGAAAATGAAAACACTATTAAGTGGGGGAAATTGGATGCTATATCACTTGGCAAGTGATGGTCCAGCTACAGGAGGGGAAGCAGACTGCAGGAGGAGAAGAAGGCATTAGTAGGAATAGGGTTGTCTTAAAGTAGATTAATAACTGGAGACAAAATATTCTTTTCAGAGGAAGAAGAGGGGAAATCCTTGATTTTTAGAAATCTATTAAAGACAAAAGGAAGTGAATAAAATTAATTCTCATAATTTTAAATGTAAATGGATTAAACAATCACAACACAATTAAAGCAATATTAATAGTTTCCAAGGAAAAAATCTCTGTAATGTGGTGCTTTATAGGAAACACATTGAAAAATCAAACTCATTCACGGGGTGGGAGGGAATCATTTTTATGATTTTAAAAATCAGAAAGCCAATAAACCTAAAATATTTCAAAGAGGAGATATTAAAAATTACAGGAGAAATGAACTAGAAACCAAAAATGGGAATAATAGGCAAAACTAAAATCTTGTTGTTGTTTTTAAAGACTGACAAAATTATGGGACAGCTAGGTGGTACAGTGGATAGAGTACCAGCCCTGAAGTCAGGAGGACCTAAATTCAAATCTGGTCTCAGATACTTAACACTTCTTAGCTGTGTGACCCTGGGCAAGTAACTTAACCCCAATTGCCTTAGGGGGAAAAAAAGATTGACAAAATTACTTTTATCTAATCTGTTTAAAAAGGAAAGGGGAAAAAATCCAGTTAAGAAAATAGCAAAACATATGGTGAAAATCAGAAGAAAAAAATTAGATCCTACTATGTACAGTTTATGATCCCAAATTTAGAGTACAGAAGGAGGAGGAGGAAGGGAGATGCTCAATAGTATTTTAATGGAACCTTTGGAGCATTCCCAGATCAAATGTTTGAGAAACCTTTGGAACAAGTTTATATCACTTGACATGGAGGTACTCTGAGATCTAGGCATACCAAGGGAAGCCCCCTTGGGTACCTTCATTTTTAAAATAATACTTTTTATTTTCAAAATGTATGCAAAGATACTTTTCAGCATTCATTCTTGCAAAATCTTTTGTTCTATATTTTTCAAACTCCCTTCCCTCTTTTTCCTCTCCTGGACAACAAGTAATCTAATCCAATATAGGTTGAACATGTGCAATTGTTCTATACATATTTTCACATTTATCATGCGGCACAAGAAAAAAATCAAATCAAAAATGGAAAAAATGAGAAAGAAAAAAAAGCAAACAAACAAAAGGTGAAAATACTGTCATACAATTCACATTTAGTTCCTATAGTCCTCTTTCTGGATGCAGATGGCTCTTTTCATCAGAAATTTATTGAAAATACCTTGAATCATCTCATTGTTGAAAAGATTCAACTTCATCAGATTGATCATCACATAATTTTGTTGTTGCTATGTGCAATGTTTTTTTGGTTCTACTCACTTCACTTAGAATAGTTCATATAAGTCTCTTCCAGCCTTTCTGAAATCATACTGTTGATCATTTCATATAGAACAATAATATTCCATAAAATACATAAATCATAACTTATTCCACCATTCTCCAACTGATGGGCATCCACTCAGTTTCCAGTTCCTTGACACTACAGAAAGGGCTGCCAGAAACATTTTAACACAAATGGGTCCTTTTCTTTTTTTATGATTTCTTTGGCATACAGACCCAATAGAGATACTGCTGAATCAAAGGGGATGCACAATTTGATAGCTATTTGGGAAGAGCCCCAAACTGCTCTCCAGAATGATTGTATCAGTTGACAACTCTACTGACAATGTATTAGTGTCCCAGTTTTCCCACATCCCCTTTAACATTTATCATTATCTTTTCCTGTTATTTTAGCCAATCTGAGGAAGTACCTAATGGATGTATTAATTTTTGGCAGTCTTAAAATGATACTAATGATCTTTGGAGGTTCTACTTTGGTGGATTTCAAAAGCCCCATTACAATATGGAATTATCAGAAAAATAGAAAAAAAAAGTAAAAAAAAATTGTAAAAAAAATATGACAAAGGAGGAGGGGTAAAACTCGTGGTCTTTCTGGATTCACAGGAGAAGTTATCAAACCTTTAAAATTTACTATCAAACTACACAAATTATTCTTAAAAATAGAAAAAAGCACACTACTAGATTCTTTTTATGAGACAAATATAGTTCTAAATAACTAAACAAGAGGAAAATAAAGCATATCATGAGAATTTAAAATAATATTATTAATAATATTTACAATTTTTAAATTAATCAGACTATAGTGATTCATCCAAAAAAACCCACTCACCATGACCAAATTTGATTTATAACAGGAATATAAAGTATGATATTAGGAAAAGTTAATATATTTGATTATCTGAGTGGATAAAATACTGGGCCTTGAGTAAGAAAATCTTCAGTTTAAATCTAGTCTCACATATTTAATGATTGTATGACTCTAGACAAATCACAAAGATCTTGGGGTTGGCCTCTAATAGTTACCATGTAAGATAAACATTTTAAGCTGATTCTCTTCCATAGATATACAATCAATTAAAATACATTAAACCAAAAGATCAATAGATATAGGTGCATTTCCATCAAGTATAAGTCAAAAATAAATGAATATCAATAGTAGGAGATGAAACTATGTATTGAATTTGGTTGTATAATAGAGAGTAGTCAAAGGAGCTAACAATTTTACTACTGCAGCTCTTACTTGATTTAGCCTTTCCTTGAGAGTGTATCTGTAACACATAGAGAGTAATTACACTGCTGGACAGCAACTTCAGCTGAGTTTAAGAGCATAGGCAGTTAGAAAAAAACATTCTTTTGACTAGTGAGTTTAGAAAAGTTATGACAGAAGTCATAAAAAGACAAGACAAGAATAAATATGGAAACCTGCTCAGACATTTTCTCTGGAACTGCTTTCCTGATGACATATGTACATGTACAAAACTAAAAGTCCAAGAGGAGAAAAAACTTGCAAAAACATGAAATTGTATCTAATGTATAGTAAGTCTTCTACCTTTTGGAATCTCATTATAGGCCATATGTATAGGTATGTATCAGAACCAGTGACCATAAGGAATAACTACTAGACAAACAAATGATATGTCCACATCAATTCTACTATATCACAATTCTGAACAAATGCCCATTTAACTGAAATATATCAGGGGAACCAGGAGGCATCCATGTTATCAATAACTGCATACCTTGCACTTTGATACCACTCACAAAAATATCATTGGAACAGCAATGAGATAATCCTCATTATTCTTTTTATCTCATTATTGTGGTATGAAAAGGAATACCATCTTATGTGGTAATTTCCAGTTTTCATAGCATTAAAAATACTACCCAAAATGAGCTTTGTTTTTTACTGTAACATTCAAGAAACAAAATCAAAGAAAGAAAATCAAAATGAGCAAACATCTTTACATTCTATTTTGTCCACACTTTCTTTTCTGTCTCTAGAAACCCACATTCTCAAAAATAAGGACTTATAAAGCTAGCTCTATAATTCTACCTTATGCTTCTAATTCCTTTTTTAACTTAGTTTTTTTATTAATATTATTTCTTTCTCTCCTACCTCTTTTGGAAAACGAATCAAAATTTATATAACAAATATGCATAAGCAAACAAAATATATTATCACATTGACCATCTACCCCCCCAAAATGGTTAGATTATACCACAAGTCCATCATCTCTTTGACAGAAGGCTGGTAGCATTTATCATCATTAGTCCTCTAGAATCATGGTTGATGAGAGTTCTTAAGTCTTTCACATTTGTCTTTACAATTTTTTATTACTGTATAAATTATTCTCCTGGTTCTCAATGCTCCTAATTTCATGTGCTGTCAAAAGCTTCATGCCCAAATGCACCTGTACTTCACTAAAATGAACAATAGACTATAAGCTCCATGGAAGCACGAATTGTCTTATTTATCTTTTTCACAGTGCTTTCCAAAGAGTGTTACACTTAGCAATTGTTGAATAATGTATTTATTGAAGAATAAGTGAAATGTTTGGGAAAATACTTTCTATATGGGGAAGAGGCTTTCTTAAGAACATTGGAAATTACAGCCTGCTACTCTTTTCTCCCCTCCCCCCAAAGCTATCACTTTTTATACCTCTCCCAAAAAGGAGGAAGAAGAGAGTAGCTTACATTTAACCAATACATTTAAAACTTATTTCTGCACACATATATTATACCATTTTCCTTAATGTCTTCCTATAAAATGGACAATTATTAATATTCCTTTTACAGATGAAAAAATTAAAACTCAGAGAAGCAAATCTAAATAGGTATTAAGAGATGGATTTTGGATTCAGCTCTCCAATTGGGGTGGGATATGTAAAGCAGAATTAAAAAACCTGTTGGTTATAGATTTAAGGAGACCTGGGTTCAAATTCTACTCCTGATACTTAGTATCTGTAGAAGTTTGGTCAATTCATTTGACTTTACTAGGCTTACTTTCTTCATCTGTAAAATAGGGAACTTAGCCTAGAGTACCTTCCAGTTATAGATTTCTGTAATCTTTTAATTATCAATCTAATGCTGTTTCTCTTAAAGTATATATAATTCTAGGTATGGGTCCAGGTAGAGTTCAGCCATGACAATGGTTTTATCTAGATGTGTTGTGCTCCTGCATACTTTTGGAAAACAACAAAACAAATTAGATAGATAATGATAGATAGATACAACCATATATATATACATATATATATATATATATATATATATATAAATTTGTGGAGATTGTTGACTATCTTTGGTAATTTTCCTCTTCATTTAAATCAAGTACCACTTATCAAATTATGAAAAGGGTACTAAGCTGTGTTCTAGAGATAAAAAGTAAGACGCAAAAGGCAGTTCCTACATTCACAGAGATTATTTTATGGGAGAACAAAAGTAGATAAACAGATAAGTGAACAGATAATTTGAGGGGGAAGACAATACTGTCAAATGGAACAATTTGTAAAGATTGATGAGAGGACAGACACTTGAACTAAGCTTTGAAAAAAGGTAAGGATTCCAATATAGTACCTTTTAGCAATGTATAGTTTTATTTTACATAAACAAATGCATTCCAGATAAGGGGATAAACCTAAATACAGGCATGGAGATGAGAAAAGGAATGCTGAGTTCAGAAAAAAGCAATCGGCTTCTAGTAGTCTGGAACAAAACATGTGTAAAGTGTGTTAAATAAGTTTGGAAAGCTGGACTGGAGATAGACCATGGAGAATTTAATGTTCATAGAAGAGTTTGTATATATTATTTTAGAAATTGTGGAGAGCAGAAGTGTGACATAATCAGATATGTGCTTTAAGAATATTGTTTCACTCTCAGCAGGATGATTTCAGAAAGGCCTAGAAGAGACTTACACAAACCAATCCTAAGTGAAGCAAGTAGAATCAAGAGAACATTATACACAGCAATAACAAAATTATGTGATTAATCAATTCTGCTGGATTTGGCTCTCTTCAATAATGAGGTGATTCAGGCCAAATTGTGATGGAGAGAGCCATCAGCATCCAGAGAGAGAGCACTATGGGGACTGAATGTGGCTCACAGCATGGTATTTTCACATTTTTGTTGTTGTTGTTGTTTGCTTGCTTGCTTTTTATTTCCCATTTTTCCTTTTTTGATCTGATTTTTGTTGTGTAGCATGATAAATGTGGAAATATGTTTAGAAGAATTGCACATATTTAACCTATATTGAATTACTTGCTGTCTAGAGGATGGAGGTGGAGGGAAAAGGAGAAAATTTTGAAACACAAACTTTTGCAAGGGTGAATATTGAAAACTACCTTTGAATGTATTTTGAAATAAAAGGCAATTATCAAAAACTTTTTAAAAAAGAAATATTGTTTCAGTGACTATGTGGATGAAAAATTAGGAAAGAAAAATACAGTAATTAGCGTAAACTCATTAGGAAGCTATTGAAATAGGACTAAACTTGGCAAGAGCCTGAATTAGTACAATGGCCAAGTGAATAGAAGCACTATATAGATAGAATTGACAAGATTTGAGGATTAAAGAGAGAAGAGACTTAAAGATGACACAAGGTTATACGCCTGGGTGAGAGGAAGCATGGTAGTTTCCTAAACAGAAACAGTGACATTTGGGGAAAGAACTGGGTTTGTCTTGAAATATATTATAATCTAAGTATACTGAGTTTTACCTAATGGAAGAATGTCAGGAGTATCTCGGAGACCTTGCAATTTTCAGGATTTGATTTGTAAAAAGAATTAGGGATAGGTATAACTGATTTTAAAAGAAGCTGAGTAAATAAGATAAACTCATAGAATTTAAGAAGATATCTGAAAGAGAGAGGGTAGAGAAGAGGGCCAAGGACAGTATTGAAAGAAACCTGTTATTAGGAAGCAGAAGAAAATAACACAGAAAAGGAGCATAAGTAAGAACAAACAGATGAATATGGATAGAAATGGAAAAGAACAATATAATGAAAATCAAAATAGTATCTTGGAGACCAAAGTGTTCAATAGACAAAAAACTGCAGAGATCAAGGAGGACGGATTTTAAGAAAAGACTTTAGAATTTAGCAATTAAAAGATCACTGATAAACTTAGAATGAGCATATTTACTTGAATGGTTTGTTCAGAAGTTGTATTATACAATGATAAAAAATGAGTGAGGGTAAGGAAATGGATGTATAGATTGTACGTTTTCTAAGCCAGAGGTTCTTAACCTCTTTTATGTCATAGACTCATTTGGCAGTCCAGTAAAGCTTTTGGAGCACTTCTCAGAAAAATGTTACTCAATAAATAAAATGAAATACATAAAACTACAAAAGACAAAATATATTAAACTTGTAAAAGTACTTTAAAAGCAAGTTCATGGACCCTACATTTAAAATTGCTACTTTATATAGCTGGCTATGAAAGGGAAGAAAAACATGTTAACTTGAGGGTCTGGAATGTTCAAGATAATATTATTTTGTTGTTGTTTTGGTTTTTCATCGAAGAAGAAGAAAGGAAAGAAAAAGAAGAAGAAGAAGAAGAAGAAGAAGAAGAAGAAGAAGAAGAAGAAGAAGAAGAAGAGAAAAAGTATGAAAGAAATAGAGAGAAAAAGAAAGAAAGAAAGAGAAGAAGAAGATGATGATGATTATAGTTGTGGTGGAATTATTTATTTTTAAAAATTCAAAACACTTAATTTACAAAACAAGAACTTACATTTGGCCAATGTTGTTGAAGAACCTGATATGTTATATAATTCAGACTCAGAGATGATTTGCATTTTTAAAATAGTATTTTGTATTTTCCCAATTACATAAGACAATTTTTACCATTCATTTTTACAAGACTTTGAGTTCCAAATTTTTCTCCCTCCTTCCTTTCTCACCTTTTCCTAAAATAATATGTAATTTGATATAGGTTATACATATCCTATCATGTAAAACATATCTCTGTATCAGTCACAGTTGTGAAAGAAAAAAAAAATGAATAAAAAGGGAGAAAAATGCAAAAAAGTGAATAAGGTGAAATAAACAAATATAAAATAAAATACAATGAAAATGAAAAATAAAAGTAAAAATGCAAAAAAAGAATAAAGTAAATGAAAAAAGTACACTTTGATCTGCATTCAGAATCCATCAATTCTTTCTGCATGTAGATAGCATTTGTCTTGGATCTCTGTGTTTCTGAAAAAGAGTTAGATAATTCATAGTTGATAATCACACAATATTGTTGATAATATATTCAATGTTTTCTGGTTCTGCTCGCTTGACTTTGTATTGATTCATATACGTCTATCCAAGTTTTTTTTTTCTGAAATCTTCCTGTTCATCATTTCGTATTGTACAATTTCAATTATTATTGCTCTATTTCCAATATTTTTCTACCATGAAAAGGGTTGCTATAAATATTTTTCACATGTATGTCTTTTTTCCATTTTTGTGATCTCTCTGGGATACAGACCTAGTAGTATTATTGCTGGATCAAAAGTTATGCACAATTTGCTTGTCCATTGAGCATTGTTCCAAATTGTTCTCCGGAATGGTTGCATCAATTCACAACACCAACAATGTATTTATGTCCCAATTTTTCCAGATCTTCTCCAGTGTTTATTATTTTCCTTCTTTGTCATATTAGCCAATTTGATAGAAATGAGATGGTACCTTGGAGTTATTTTAATTTGTATTTTTTATTAAAAATTATTTAGATTATTTCTTCATATAATTTTAAATAGATTTTCTTCATCTAAAATTGCTTATACATATTCTTTGAATATCAACTGGAGAATGGCTGAATTGATATACTAAATGTAATGATTTTTTCCTCTGGCTTTCTTTTTTCCTTCCAATCTTGCTTGCATTTGTTTTATTTGTGCAAAATCCTTTTAATTTCATATAACAAAAAGTATCTATTTTAGATTTTGTAATACTCTTTCATTTAGTCATGAAGCAAATCTCTAAGATTTTGCATGATATATCACTTGGTGCATACATATTTAGTAATTATATTAATTCATTTTTTATGGTACCTTTTAGCAATGTATAGTTTCCTCTTTTATCTTTCTTACTTAGATCAAGCAAACAGAGAACAACCAAAAGATGAAAATACTATGATCTGATCCACAGTCAGTCTCCATAGTTCTCTCTCTGGATGTGGATGGCACTTTCCATCACAAGTCTATTGGAATTTCCTTGAAACACCTCATTGTTAGAAAGAGCCAAATCCATCATACTTGATCATCACATCATCTTGTTATTACTATATATAATGTTCTCTTGAAAATACTTATTTCATTTAGTATCAGTTCATCTAAATCAGTGGTTCTCAAATGCTTTTTCTCAATATCTTTACAGTATTAACAACTATTGAGAATATGTCCAAAGAGTTTTTGTTTATATGGGTTACATAATAGATATTTATCATAAATAGAAAAAAAACCTAATTTTGAATTTGTAGACCCTTTGAAAGGATTTCAGAGACCCTCCAGGATTTACTGCACCATGCTTTGAGAACCACTGATCTGAATCTTTCCAGGCTTATCATTTCTTATAGAATAATGATATTCCATTGCACACATATGATATATGATAATATATCATAATTTATTCACCCATTCCCCAATTGAGGGGCAACTCAATTTCTAGTTCCTTGCAATACAAAAATTGGGTCTTGATTTTGGAGATCAATTTTTTTTGTTCCTTTTTTGTCTTCTCTTTATGAAATCTTGAAATCCTTCTAATTCAGTGAATGACTATTTTTTTCCCTTGAAGTATTATATTTAATTTCATCAAATGAGTGATCCTTGGTTGTAGTCCTAGCTCCCTTGCTTTCTGGATTATCATATTTCACAACCTCCAGTTTTTTAATACTGCAGCTGCTAATTCCTTTGCAATATTGATTGTGGCTCACCAATGCTTGAATTGTTTCTTTCTTGCAACTCACAGTATTTTTAAAGTATTTTTATATGACTACTGATAGCTTTGATTTCCTCATTGAAAACTGTACATATCCTTTGACCATTTATCTATGGAGATGAGCTTTTATTCTTATAAATTTTGTTCAGTATCCTATACATTGGAGAAACTAGACTTTTTTAAAGAAAAACTTAACATAAAGGCATTTCCTATTGTTATTCTTTTCTTCTAATTTTAGCTGCATTACTTTTTATTGTGAAAAACTCTTTAAATATAATATAATCAACATTTTCCATTTTTATCTCCTGTGAACTGCTCTACCTCTTGTTTGGTTATAAAATCTTCCCCTACTCATAGATCTAACAAATAATTTCTTTTTTGCTACACTAATTTGTTTATAGTACCAACATTTATATGTAAATCATTTACCACTTTTGACTTAATCTTGATATAAAGTGTGAGATACTGATCTGTGCCAAGATTTTGCCATACTACTTTCCATTTTTCCTAGATATTTTTGTCAACTAGTGAGTTCTTTGCTCTTAATTGAAATTTGGGGTTTATCAAACTCTATATTTTGGGGTTCATTTGCTTCAATATATTATATACTTAATACATTCCATTGATCATGCATTCTATTCTCCCCTATTAAATTGTTCTTGAGGAATATAGCTTTGTAGAATGTCTTGAGCTGATGTTCAGTAGGATACTGACAAAGAAAGAAAGAAAGAAGAAGGAAGAACAGGAAGGAAGGAAGGAAGGAAGGAAGGAAGGAAGGAAGGAAGGAAGAGAAGGGAAGGAAGGAAGGAAGGATGGGAGAGAAGGGAGAGAAGGAAGGGAAGGAAGGGAAGGAAAAATGAAGGGAAGGAAGGGAAGGAAGGAAGGAAGGAAGGAAGAAAAGAAAAGAAAAAAAAATCCACTTCTTCCTTCACATATTTTTCCTTCACTCCCTTGATATGTTTGACCTTTGGTCCTCTGGATTAACTTTGTTATTTTTCCCCCTAATTCTATAAAGTAATTCTACTGTAATTTATTTGGCAAGTAAGTAAGTTAATTTAAGTAGTATTATCATTTTTATTATATTAGCTCAGTCTACCCATGACCAAAAATATTTTCCAGTTATTTCCATCTATTTTTATTTGTGTGATATGTTTTATAATAATGTTGTTATAGTTTCTGAGTGCTTGATAGGTAGATTTTCAAGTATTTTATATTGCCTACAGTTATTTTAAATAGGCTTTCTCTTACTTCTTTTTCAGGCTGTATTTCCTTGAATTAATGTGTGTATGTATTTCTCTGTGTGTTTGTATGCATACTGATAATGCATAGCTAGCATCTCAAGAGTAATATTGAATAATAATGGTAACAATGAATATCTTTGCTTTATTCTGGATTTAATTAGAAAAATCTCTAGTTTATTACAGATAATCCTTATTCTTGAATTTAAATAACACTTATCAGTTTAAGGAAAGCTCTATTCCTTTGCTTTCTAGGTTTGAAAAAATAAACAGAAATTAGTATTTCATTTTGTCAAAAAGCTTTTTTCTGTATCTGTTGAAATAATCATGCTTTTTAATGTTGTGATATTAATTTGGTTACTTATGCTTATAATTTTCCTAATATTGAATAAGTTCTACATTTGTGATATAAATAAAGCTTGGTCATAATGTATGAGCCTTTTGATATACATTTATAATAGTCTAATTAATGTTTGATTTAGAATTTTTTATTGATATTAATTACAGGAATTATTCCATAGTTTTCTTTCTTTGTTTTTGCTTTCCTTAGTTATCAAGGGGTATCAAGTTATCAAGACCATGTTTGTCTCATGAAAGGAGTTAGGAAGGACTACATATTTACCTATATTTTAAAAACATTTATGTAGTATTGGATTTAGATGACAGATTTCACTTGCAAATCCATCTGGTCCCAGGGTGCTTTTCTTAGGAAGCTCATTTATGGATTGTTCAGTTTCTTTTTCTAAGATATGATTATTTAAGTATTCAATTTCTTCTAGAATTTTGGGCAATTAATATTTTTTTAAAATTTTTATTTAATAATTACTTTATATTGACACTCGTTTCTGTTCCAATTTTTTTCCCTCCCTCCCTCCACCCCCTCCCCTAGATGGCAAGCAGTCCTTTATATGTTAGATATGTTGCAGTATATCCTAGATACAATATATGTTTGCAGAACCGAACAGTTCTCTTGTTGCATAGGGAGAATTGGATTCAGAAGGTATAAATAACCCGGGAAGAAAAACAAAAATGCAGATAGTTCACATTCGTTTCCCAGTGTTCTTTCTTTGGGTGTAGCTGCTTTTGTCCGTCATTTATCAATTGAAACTCAGGTCTCTTTGTCAAAGAAATCCCCTTCCATCAAAATATGTCCTCATACAATATCGTTGTCGAAGTGTATAATGATCTCCTGGTTCTGCTCATTTCACTTAGCATCAGTTCATGTAAGTCTCGCCAGTCCTCTCTGTATTCATCCTGCTGGTCATTTCTTACAGAACAATAATATTCCATAACATTCATATACCACAATTTACCCAGCCATTCTCCAATTGATGGGCATCCATTCATTTTCCAGTTTCTAGCCACTACAAACAGGGCTGCTACAAACATTTTGGCACATACAGGTCCCTTTCCCTTCTTTAGTATTTCTTTGGGATATAAGCCCAATAGAAACACTGCTGGATCAAAGGGTATGCACAATTTGATAATTTTTTGGGCATAATTCCAGATTGCTCTCCAGAATGGTTGGATTCGTTCACAACTCCACCAACAATGCAATAGTGTCCCAGTTTTCCCGCATCCCCTCCAACATTCGTCATTATTTTTTCCTGTCATCTTAGCCAATCTGACAGGTGTGTAGTGGTATCTCAGAGTTGTCTTAATTTGCATTTCTCTGATCAATAATGACTTGAAACACTCTTTCATATGAGTGGTAATAGTTTCAATTTCATCCTCTGAAAATTGTCTGTTCATATCCTTTGACCATTTATCAATTGGAGAATGGCTTGATTTCTTATAAATTTGAGTCAGTTCTCTATATATTTTGGAAATGAGGCCTTTATCAGAACCTTTAACTGTGAAAATGTTTTCCCAGTTTGTTGCTTCCCTTCTAATCTAGTTTGCTTTAGTTTTATTTGTACAAAGGCTTTTTAATTTGATGTAATCAAAATTTTCTATTTTGTGATCAGTAATGGTCTCTAGTTCATCTTTGGTCACAAATTTCTTTCTCCTCCACAAGTCTGAGAGATAAACTATTCTATGTTCCTCTAATTTATTTATAATCTCGTTCTTTATGCCTAGGTCATAGACCCATTTTGATCTTATCTTGGTATATGGTGTTAAGTGTGGGTCCATGCCTAATTTCTGCCATACTAATTTCCAATTATCCCAGCAGTTTTTATCAAATAATGAATTCTTTTCCCAGAAGTTAGGGGCTTTGGGTTTGTCAAACACTAGATTGCTATAATTGACTATTCTGTCTTGTGAACCTAGCCTTTTCCACTGATCCACTAATCTATTTCTTAGCCAATACCAAATGGTTTTGGTGACTGCTGCTTTATAATATAATTTTAGATCAGGTACAGCTAGGCCACCTTCATTTGATTTTTTTTTTCATTAATTCCCTTGAGATTCTTGACTTTTTATTGTTCCATATGAATTTTGTTGTTATTTTTTCTAGATCAATAAAATATTTTCTTGGAAGTCTGATTGGTATAGCACTAAATAAATAGATTAGTTTAGGGAGTATTGTCATCTTTATTATGTTCGCTCGGCCAATCCAAGAGCACTTAATATTTTTCCTTTTTTATAATTTTGCTCATATAATTCCTGACTTTCCTTTGGTAGATAGATTCCCAAATATTTTATGGTATCAACAGTTATTCTGAATGGAATTTCTCTTTGTATCTCTTGCTGTTAGGTTTTGTTGGTGATGTATAAAAATGCTGAGGATTTATGGGGATTTATTTTGTAGCCAGCTACTTTGCTAAAATTATGAATTATTTCCAATAGCTTTTTAGTAGAATCTCTGGGTTTCTCTAGGTATACCATCATATCATCTGCAAAGAGTGATAGTTTGGTTTCCTCATTGCCTACTCTAATTCCTTTAATTTCTTTCTCGACTCTTATTGCCGAGGCTAGTGTTTCTAATACGATATTAAATAATAATGGTGATAGTGGGCAACCTTGCTTCACTCCAGATCTTACTGGGAAAGGTTCCAGTTTTTCCCCATTGCATATGATGCTTACTGATGGTTTTAAATATATGCTCCTGACTATTTTAAGGAAAAGTCCATTTATTCCTATGCTCTCAAGTGTTTTTATGAGGAATGGATGTTGGATTTTATCAAATGCTTTTTCTGCATCTATTGAGATGATCATATGGTTTTTGTTTGTTTGGTTATTGATATAGTCAATTATGCTAATAGTTTTCCTAATATTGAACCAGCCCTGCATTCCTGGTATAAATCCTACTTGGTCATAGTGTATTATCCTGGGGATGATTTTCTGTAATCTTTTTGCTAATATTTTATTTAAGATTTTAGCATCAATATTCATTAGGGAGATTGGTCTATAATTTTCTTTCTCTGTTTTCAGCCTACCTGGTTTAGGTATCAGTACCATGTCTGTGTCATAAAAGGAGTTTGGTAGGACTCCTTCAATCCCTATTTTTTTAAATAGTTTATATAACATTGGAGTTAATTGTTCTTTAAATGTTTGGTAGAATTCACATGTAAATCCATCTGGTCCTGGGGATTTTTTCTTAGGGAGTTGATTGATAGTTTGTTCTATTTCTTTTTCTGAGATGGGACTGTTTAGGATATTTACTTCTTCCTCTGTTAGTTTGGGCAAGCTATATTTTTGGAGGTATTTTTCTATTTCATTTAAGTTGTCGAATTTATTGGCATAAAGTTGGGCAAAGTAACTCCTAATTATTGCTCTAATTTCCTCTTCGTTAGTGGTGAGTTCTCCCTTTCCATTTTTAAGACTAACAATTTGATTTTCCTCTTTCCTTTTTTAAATCAGATTTACTAAGGGTTTGTCTATTTTGTTGGTTTTTTCATAGAACCAACTCTTAGTTTTATTAATCAATTCAATAGTTTTTTTACTTTCAATTTTATTGATTTCACCTTTTATTTTTAGAATTTCAAGTTTAGTGTTTGACTGGGGGTTTTTAATTTGTTCCTTTTCTAGCATTTTTAATTGCAAACCCAATTCATTGACCTTCTCTTTCTCTATTTTATACAAATAGGCCTCTAGAGATATGAAATTTCCCCTTATTACCGCTTTGGCTGCATCCCATACATTTTGGTATGATGTCTCATTATTATCGTTTTCTTGGGTGAAGTTATTAATTATGTCTATGATTTGCTGTTTCACCCAATCATTCTTTAGTATGAGATTATTTAGTTTCCAATTATTTTTTGGTCTACTTCCCCCTGGTTTTTTGTTGAATGTAATTTTCATTGCATCATGGTCTGAAAAGAATGCATTTACTATTTCTGCCTTACTGCATTTGAGTTTGAGGTTTTTATGTCCTGATATATGGTCAATTTTTGTATAGGTTCCATGAACTGCTGAAAAGAAAGTGTATTCCTTTCTGTCTCCATTACATTTTCTCCAGAGATCTATCATATCTAACTTTTCTAGTATTCTATTTACCTCTTTGACTTCTTTCTTATTTATTTTGTGGTTTGATTTATCTAATTCTGAGAGTGCAAGGTTGAGATCTCCCACTATTATAGTTTTACTGTCTATTTCTTCTTGCAGCTCTCTTAGTTTCTCTTTTAAGAATTTAGATGCTACCCCACTTGGTGCATATATGTTTAATATAGATAGTGCTTCATTATCCATGCTACCCTTTAGCAAGATATAGTGTCCTTCCTTATCTCTTTTAATTAGGTCAATTTTTGCTTTAGCTTGATCTGAGATCAGGATGGCTACCCCTGCTTTTTTGACTTCACCTGAAGCATAGTAGATTTTGCTCCAACCTTTTACCTTTAACCTGCATGTATCTCCCCGCTTCAGGTGTGTTTCCTGTAAACAACATATTGTAGGATTCTGGCTTTTAATCCATTCTGCTAACCGCTTCCTCTTTATGGGGGAGTTTACCCCATTCACATTTATGGTTAGAATGACCAATTCTGTATTACTTGCCATCTTGTTAACCCCGGTTTATGCTTTTCTCCCTTCTTTCCCCTTTCACCCCCTTCCCAGTATTAAGCTTGTGAGCACCACTTGCTTCTCACAGCCCTCCCTTTTTAGTATCCCTCCCCCCGCCTTAGAGTTCCTCCCCCTATCTTACCCCTTTCCCTCCCAGTTCCCGTATTCCCTTCCGCTTAGCTTATTCCTTCCCTTTTCACTTTTCCCTTCTCACTTTTCAATGAGGTGGGAGAAGTTTTACCATAGATTGAATATGTCTTAAGATTTTTCACTTAAAGCCAATTCTAAAGGCAGTAAGATACCCACTATATTCATCCCCCTCCATTCTTTCTCTCAGATATAATAGGTTTCCTATGCCTCTTCATGAGATGTACTACCCCCACTTTACCCTTTTTCTGATACAATGTCCTTTCCACATCAATTTCTAGAACAAGGTATACATGTATTCTTTATACATCTATATAGTCAAAATATAGTTCCCAAGATTAATCTTTACCTTTTTAGATTTCTCTTGAGTTCTATATTTGTAGATCAAACTTTTTGTTAAGTTCTGGCTTTTTCATCAGAAATAGATGAAATTCGCTTACTTCATTGAATGTCCATCTTCTTCCCTGGAAAAAGATGCTCATTCTCGCTGGGTAAGTTATTTTTGGTTGCATACCAAGTTCCTTAGCCTTTCGGAATATCATATTCCAGGCCCTTCGATCTTTTAATGTGGATGCTGCCAGATCCTGGGTGATCCTTATTGTGGCTCCTTGATACTTGAATTGGGTTTTTCTAGCCGCTTGCAATATTTTTTCCTTCATCTGAGGGTTCTGGCATTTGGCCACTATATTCCTTGGTGTTTTGATTTTAGGATCCCTTTCAGTGGGTGATCGATGAATCCTTTCAATGTTTATTTTTTTCTCTGTTCCTATGACTTCTGGGCAGTTCTCTTTGATAATTTCCTGGAAAATAGTGTCCAGGCTCTTTTTTTCATCATGTTTTTCTGGGAGTCCAATGATTCTCAGATTGTCTCTCCTGGATCTGTTTTCCAGGTCTGTTGTCTTCCCCAGAAGGTATTTCACATTTTTCTCCATTGTTTGATTTTTTTGGATTTGCTTGACTGATTCTTCTTGTCTCCTCGAGTCATTCAATTCCACTTGTTCAAGTCTGATTTTCAGTGAAGTGTTCTCTTCACTCACTTTTTTAAAATCTTTTTCTAATTGTCCAATTGAGTTCTTTTGTTCTGTGGAATTTTTTTCCATTTCGCCAATTTTGTTTTCCAGTTCACCAATCCTATTTTTCAAGGATTTTACTTCTTTATCCACTCTCTCTTTAACTGACTTCTCCAGGCTCTTTTGCCAAGCCTCACTCTGCTTTCCCCATTTTTCTTCTAGCTCCCTTGTGAGAGCCTTTTTAATCACTTCTATGAGGTTCATCTGTGCTGAGGAACAGATGATCTCCTCCTTTGGGGATTCACCTGGGGACTGCCTGTTTTTAGTCTCCTCAGGATTTAGAGTCTGCTCTCTATCTGTGTAGAAGTTGTCAAGGGTTAAAGTCCTCTTCAGCTTCTTGCTCATTCTGTCTATTAATCAGAGACAAACTACCAAAGAAAAACAGAAAAAACTAGAGTCTTTCTTTGGGGGAGGGGTTGGGTATGTTATCGAGCTTCCTCTACAGACTGCAGGGGGCAGCAGTGAGGCACTAGCAGGACTGTGCTGCGCCTGCGCTCTGAGATCCCAGAGCGTGCTGAGTCACTCTGGGGGGGGAAGGAGGGGGGACGGCCAGGTCCCGAGAGACTCCAGCTGTTTGGGGTTGTATTCTTCAGCCCCGGTGTTTTTAGCTTCTCTGCTGGGCTGCTGACTTGCTGCTGGAGCAAAGTATCCAAACCTATAGCGAAGCTCTCCCCGCAGAGACGGCTGCGATCACTCCCCACCCCCTCTCCAGTCTGCTCCCGTGCTCTCACTGCTGCTGCCCTCAGCCTGTGCCCGATCTAAAACTGCCCCAGCCCTCCAGTAAAGACAGACCTTTCTTGGCGGATCTCAAGGATGGCTTCTCTTGGTAACTATATGTGGGTTTTTTTCAGTCAAGCATTGATTCAGAGGCTTGTAATGAAGTGGATAGTGAGAGAAAGCGTGGAGCTTATGCAGCTGTGAGCCTCCTCTCCGCCATCTTAACCGGAAGCCGGGCAATTAATATTTTTTATAAATATCCTTCCATTTAATTTAGACTTGATCTTATTGGTGTGGAGCTGGACAACCCAGCTCCTTATAATTGCCTTTATTTTATTTTCATTGCTTGAAAATTCACCTTTTTTTCATTTCTGATAATGGTAATTTGTATTTCTTTTTAAAGTCAAATTATTCAGTGGTTTATCGGCTTTATTGAGTTTTCTTTTTTTATTGAACAAAATCTAGTTTTTGTTTCTTGTTCATGTTTTTTATTTTAATTCTTATTATTGTTCCCTCCTTCAATTTTCAGGATTTGTAGTTTGGTGGTTGATTGGAAGTTTATTTTGTTTTTTGTTTGTTTGTTTGTTTTTCTAGTGCTTTTTAAAGACGCTTGCCTCTTTTTTGTTGTGCTCTTTCTTTCTTTTATTGATGTGTTTAGAGCTATAATTTTTTTCTAAGTATTGCTCTGATCCTTCCCATAAATCTGGGTATGTTGTCTCATTGTTGTCATTAACTTTGATGAAATTAAAAATTGTTTCTATAATTTGTTCTTTGGCCCACTCATTCTTTAAGTTTAGTTAACATAATTTCCAATTAGTTTTTAATCAATGTTTCCAAGACTCTTAATTGAATAAAATTTTATTGCATTATGGTTAGAAAAAGATGCACTTAATATTTATGCTTTTCTACATTTATTTGTGAGGGGTTTATATCCTAAGATATGATCAAATTTTGTGAAGGTGTACATTGGTAATATATATATATATTCTTTTCTATTCCCATTCAATATTCTGTAGATTTAGCATAGTTAACTTTTCATTTTTGAAACTGGTAACATGGTGTTGTTTGTTTTTTTTTGTAATAAAATCCACTGATGATCTATTTTATTGTTTTAAAAAAACAGATCCTACTTTTATTTATTAGCTCAATAGTTTCCTTCATTTAACTTTGTTAATCTATCCTTTGATTGTCAGGATTTTCAGTTTGGTATTTAATTGGGGATTCTTACTTTGTTCTTTTTTTAGTTCCATGCCCAATTCATTCATCTGCTTTTTTATTAAGGTTCCATGATATGATTCAGAACTTCCCAAGACATGTCAAACCAAATTATTGAATCACTTCAGGTGGCTCGTGTGAGAATAAATTATGTTGCCAGAAGGAACCTAAAAAGCATTAATAAGGTTGTGGAAATCTTGAGCAAGAAATTAAAGACACTATAAGCACAAATGGTATTTTCATCACTGAAGCTCTACAAAAGAAAAGAAATCAGAATAAATGGACAAATTTGGGGGGAAAAGGAATGACTGGTTTGAGAAAAATAATGCCTTAGAATTAACTTTGGATTTCTAAGCCAGACTAAAATATAGGAGGAAAAAGGTACCTGGCCAGGAATAAAATACACATAATAAGTGTTAGTATAAATCTCCAATCAAAATAACTTTTACAGAATTAGTTGGATAGGGCAAAAAAAAATTCCAACTCATATACACTAAGATAGGTACCATAAAGTAATCACAATATAGAATTAAATTACTATTTTATTTTTATTTATTTTTAATAATTATAATTTTTTATTGATAGAACCCATGCCTGGGTAATTTTTTACATTATCCCTTGCACTCACTTCTGTTCTGACTTTTCCCCTCCATCCCCTCCCCCAGATGGCAAGCAGTCCTATACACGTTAAAAATGTCACAGTATTTCCTAGATACAATGTATGTGTGAAGAACTGAACAGTTTCTCTTGTTGTACAAGAAGAGTTGGATTTAGAAGGTAAAAATAACCCCAGGAAGAAAAACAAAGATTCAAACAGTTTACATTCATTTCCCAGTGTTCTTTCTTTGGGTGTAGCTGCTTCTGCCCATCATTGATCAATTGAAACTGAGTTAGATCTTCTCCTTGTTGAAGAAATCCACTTCCATCAGAATACATCCTCATACAGTATCGTTGTTGAGGTATATAATGATCTCCTGGTTCTGCTCATTTCACTTAGCATCAGTTCATGTAAGTCTCTCCAAGCCTCTCTGTATTCATCCTGCTGGTCATTCCTTACAGAACAATGATATTCCATAACATTCATATACCACAATTTTACCCACCCATTCTCCAATTGATGGGCATCCATTCATTTTCCAGTTTCTAGCCATTACAAACAGGGCTGTTACAAACATTTTGGCACATACAGGTCCCTTTCCCTTCTTTAGTATCTCTTTGGGGTATAAGCCCAGTAGTAGCACTGCTGGATCAAAGGGTATGCAGAGTTTGGTAACTTTTGGGGCATAATTCCATATTGCTCTCCAGAATGGTTGGATTTGTTCACAACTCCACCAATAATGTATCAGTGTCCCAGTTTTCCTGCATCCTCTCCAACATTCATCATTATTTTTTCCTGTCATTTTAGTCAATCTGACAGGTGTGTAGTGGTATCTCAGAGTTGTCTTAATTTGCATTTCTCTGATCAATAGTGATTTGGAACACTTTCATATTAGTGGAAATAGTTTCAATTTCAGCATCTGAAAATTGTCTGTTCATATCCTTTGACCATTTATCAATTGGAGAATGGCTTGATTTCCTATAAATTAGAGCCAATTCTCTATATATTTTGGAAATGAGGCCTTTATCAGAACCTTTAACTGTGGTGATGTTTTCCCAGTTTGTTGCTTCCATTCTAATCTTGTTTGCATTAGTTTTGTTTGTACAAAGGCTTTTTGATTTTATGTAATCAAAATTTTCTATTTTGTGATCAATAATGGAATCTAGTTCATCTTTGATCACAAATTTCTTCCTTTTCCACAAGTCTGAGAGATAACTATCCTATATTCCTCTAATTTATTTATAATCTTATTCTTTATGTCTAAATCATGGACCCATTTTGATCTTATCTTGATGTACGGTGTTAAGTGTGGGTCCATGCCTAATTTCTGCCATGCTAATTTCCAGTTCTCCCAGCAGTTTTTGTCAAATAATGAATTCTTATCCCAAAAGCTAGGATCTAGTTTGTCAAACACTAAATTGCTATAGTTGACTATTTCATCTTGTGAATCTAACCTCTTCCAATGATCAACTAATCTATTTCTTAGCCAATACCAAATGGTTTTGGTGACTGCTGCTTTATAATATAGTTTTAGATCAGGTACAGTTAGGCCACCTTCATTTGATTTTTTTTTTTCATTAATTCCCTTGAGATTCTCGACCTTTTTTTTCATCCATATGAATTTTATTGTCATTTTTTCTAGATCATTAAAATATTTTCTTGGAAGTCTGGTTGGTATAGCACTAAATAAATAGATTAGTTTAGGGAATATTGTTATCTTTATTATATTTGCTTGGCCTATCCAGAAACACTTAATATTTTTCCAATTACAAAATTACTATTTTAGAGACCACAAAGATCATGATTCAAAACCAAGAAAGGAACTATCAACGAAACCCAGTCTCAGATTTTCATACACTAATGTACAACATGTTGCTAACAAGCAAAATATACTAGAACTTCCAATGCAAGGAAGGAAATTTGAATTTAGAAATATCACTGACACCTGATAGGATGATACCCATTATTCTAGAAAAGTATTTTATTGAGGAGGAGGAGAAAAAAACAAGAGGAAATAATAAGAGAAGAGAGAAGAAAAGAAAGGAGAGGAGAGGAGAGATTTTCAGGGGAAAATGTACATAAGGGAATAAATCTGCATCATATAATGGGAATCACAAGTTTTATTTTGTTTTGCCATAGAATCACAGAAGAACATATAATATCTTGGAGGAGGTATATATACAGCCGTGATCCTTTTTTTAAAAAGTAGAAAACCATCTTCTATGCAATTAATTTACCATGGCAGGGGCTATTGCAGCTGATGGATACTCAAATATACATTTGCCTTAAGCTGGTTTTTATAACAAGAGATATAGAGAGCTCCTTTATGTTTGTTATAGTCAACAATTGTATTATTTTTAACTTCTATATCCCAATTCTTCTTCCCAAGTTCATCTTCAATTTGAAAGTAATTTTGAGAAGTTAGTAATACTGTGGTTTTGAAGACTGAACAGAAAGAGTTATACCTATAGAAGGAGGATTGGGAGGAGAAAGAGAGTAGCACTACATATTAAGAAAATTAATCAAGGAAATGTAGGAACATTGTTGAGAAGAGATCATGATTAAAAACACTTGAATCAAGATTTAAAGAAGTAGAAAAAAAAGGATTATTATGATCAAACACAGATGACCTGGGCATAAAGAAAAAAATAAATAATAATAACTAGAAAACAATTCCTGTTACAGAAATATGATGAAATAGTGATGGTGTTTCCTAATTATTTAGACAATTAGCTATATGGATAATTTAGATATCAAAATCTCTCACCAAACAGAATGGCTAATTTCTTATTATTTAATGATGATTTCATCCTTCACAAAATAGAAGAACCCACAGGGAAACTTCTATTCTGAATCTGTCACCAACAGTGAGGAACTAGTTGTTGGAGTGGAAATGATGAGAACTTTTATCAATTGAAAACAAACCCAAACCAGAAAAAAAGAGTTTTACCAAAAAATTATTAAGTTGTAAGTAGAAAGGAGCTCAAAATAATTGTGGCCACCTACATCTCTGTAAATTTCACATCATTTAGGGTTTAAACAAGGGCACAAAATATAACCACTACAAATAGGATATGTGCAGAGCACAAATACACAACTGATTCATGAAAGCAATTTCCAGTTCGATTGCTTGAGATTTACATCAGCAGTTAAATCTAAACATTTAGTTTAAAACACAAGCTTCAGGTAAGGTTTAAACATAAGGACTGGGTGAGGTCCAACCATTTCAATGAGGGTTATCCCAGTGAAAGATTGTAACAATATAAAATTATAAAATGTTATGACAATTAATTTTTCCCCACACTTTGCAAAGTGAATAGTTCATCTTAGAGGAAAGAAAGACCAGTCATAGATTAAAATGCAAATCAGATTTGAGGAGAGGCTATTTCAAAAGATTCAGAGAAGTATTGGGCCTGACATATAGTCAATTAGAATACGTATTGACTTGATGTCATAGCCTAAATTTCTCCAGAAAAAAATTCATATAAGGGGGAATAGAAAAAATCAAGAATAACATTTTGAAGACATAAATAGAAATATTTTCTCTAAGGGATTAAAAAAAAAAGAAATGTTGCCCAGAAGCCAAAATAGATATATAAGGAACTTACTAATCAATAGAAGATAGTCATATAACAAGGATGTTATGTAAAGGATGATAATTCCAATGGATAATGGTCATATAACAAGTGTCAGGAGTGTTCATTCCTGCAATAAGCCAAGATCAGTTGAGAAAATGAATAACAAAAAGGGCCTTTTAAAATATATTCTGGAAAATAGTAAAAAAAAAATATAAAAGAAAGGGTAGGACTGGGATCAACGATAATGGAGAAAAATCAGAATTACTCAATTCAATATCACTTCTGTTTTCTATGCCAAAGAGAATAATCTTTGAATTACAAACATCAAAAAAAAAAGTTTATACCCAAAAAGTAAGAACAGTAAGAGGATCTCTAAAATGCCCTTGATTAGTTTAGGTCAGTTAGCCTCAATGAATTATATTCCAAGGTACTGAAATAGCTGGAAGATGCAATTAGTGAGTTCTTGTAGCTCATAAAGAACCTGAAAAGTACTGAATGACAGATGAAGATTAAATGTCCTCCTGATTTTCCAAAAAAGGAAGAGGAGGGGGAATAGAATTTACAAACTACAGACTAAAAATGGGGACTTTGGTTCCCGGCAGAGTTCTCTGTCAATGTTACTATTTGAAAAATAACAACTATATTTATATGAATATGTGTGTGCCTACATACATATAATTTTTACATATGCACATACATACATACATGAGTATGTTTATACTTTAAGCTATATTTTAAAGTCCTAAAGCAGCCTTTACTTAGTATGTCATTTGATTTCTGTGTAACTTTTAGCTCCCAATGCAGATACTGTTATCAACCACTATTGCTCCAATGATACTACTACTGATGTTTATGGGAAATATATTCAACCATTTCATTGTTTACAAGGTCATTACCTAGTCAGATGAGGAAGAAAAGATAATTGAATCTCAGGCAATCGCTTCTAATACCACTTAATTGATGTTACCAAAATGCAAGGCTATGGCAATTAAAATTACCTTTGCTATATTATATTTTGTCCCAGAGATGTATCTAATTCTTTAAGTAATTTAGAAGATATTGTTTCTTTGATGTCATTTACCTTCATCTAATGCTCAAGGCATTTCAGTCTTCCCAGATTGATGAAGAACTTGTTCACAATTAATTTGTATATTTGATTGATTCAATCTAGCTATCTAGACCTTCTATGATTAATTGGATTGGGCAAAACACTCACCCAAATATTCAGATTCTCTTGGAATGTTACCATTAGTCTTCATGAGCATAAAAGATAAGCCTTAGATTTCCCTTCTTTTAGTAAAAGCCAATTGACTGGATTCTACCTGGGGAACATGATCAGCAAAATCTTTTTCACATCACCATTAAAGAAATTGTATCACCATTGTTTTGCCCTGAAGTCTACTGGGTTTTTCTATATTTCTTACAATTAAAACTTTCTATATATTTTACATCCTCTGGATTTATCTTCTTTTAAATTTTTTATCCCTAGTACTTAGCACAATATTCAACAAATTCTTTTTTATTCATCCATTCATTCATTTCAACATTCTTAAGACATTTGGGGAATTTTAGTCTCCAAGTTTCTCCATTCCTGCTTGTAGATTCCTATCTCCTAAACTAGTCTACTTGGTTCAATACTATTGTCTACAGACAGGTTCTTTTTTTATTCTATCTTTCTGTACTTTCTTTATTAAGCAGCTGAAGCATATTTCTTGATCTCTTTCCTTCTATTCTGTCTCTTTGAATTGTGAAAAGGTTTCTTTCTGCTCAAAGACAAGACTGGAATATCCTGGGAATATTTATTGACACCATTTTAAAAATATATTCCTCCCCAGTACTTTACCCATTGAACCATGTTGTATGACAAGAATTTTAAAACAAAACAGAAAAAAGTTCATAAAAACTAACAAACCACAGAAAACAATATGTGGTATAGTATCCCATTTCTTAAAAAGATTGAAAAGAGATAATTTTTCTTAATTATATATTTATATGTAATTACATTAGATATGTTTAAAAATTATATTGTAATTACTTCAAAGTCCTTTTTTCCCCCCTCTTTTTTTTTGGTGGGAGGAAGGTTTCTATTTACATTGTTATAGTCATTATATCATTACTTTCCCAATTTACTAACTTTACTTGGCACCAGTTCATAAAATTCTTACTGTATGTTTCTGAGTTCTTCATATCTTTCTTTCTTACAACTCAGCAAAATGAAATAAACCAAGCCTGGCAACAAGAGATAGAGAAATTCCATTGAAAATAATTGTAGATAATATAAACTATTTGGAATATACCTGCCAAAACAAATCCAGGGACAATATGAATACAATTACAAAACACTTTTCACACAAATAAAGTCAGGTCTAAACAATTGGAAAAATTAAATTGCACAAGGATAGACTGTGCTAATATAATAAAAATGATATTTCTACATAAATTTATCTATTTATTCCATGCCATACCAATCAAACTGCCAAAAATATTTTTAAAGCTAAAAAAAATAATAAAATTCATCTGAAAAAAAGAGTCAGAAATATCAAGGGAATTAGTGAAAAAATGCAAAGCAAAGTGGGTTAACAGAACCAGACTTAAAACTATAGCAGGTATCAGAATTGTTTGGTACTGAATAGGAAACAGAGTGATAGATCAATCAAATAGGTTAAATGAACAAGATCCTATAATAAATGACCACACTAATCTACTCTTTGCTAAACCCAAAGACTCCATCTTCTGAGATAAGTACTCACTATTTTACAAAATTACTGAGAAAACTGGAAAATATTATGTCAGAAACTAGGCATAGACCAACATTTTACACCCTAAATCAAGATAAGGTTGAAATGGGTACATGATTTAGACATAAAGATTGATAATATAAACAAAATATGAGATCAAGAGAGTTTACCTATCAGATCTTTGGAGAAGGGAGGAGTTTATGACCAAACAATTGAGAACATTATGAAATACAAAATTGGTAATTTTGATAATATTAAATTTTAAGGATTTACATGAACAAAACTAATGTATCCAAGATTAGAAAAGAAGCAGAAAGCTGGGAAACAAGTTTTGCAGTCAGTGTTTCTGATAAAGGCCTCATTACTAAATTATATAGAGAACTGAATCAAATTTGTAAGAATGCAAGTAATTTTTCAGTTGATAAGTAGTCACTGGATATGAGCAGACAATTTTCAGATATGCAGCAATACATATGTATATACATGAATACACACAAATATAAACATAAATATGTACATATGAATATGTATGTATATCTGTATACATGTGAGTATTTTACTTGACATGCATATATATACTTTTATGTATAAGATAAAAAGAAAGGCAAAAATAAAGTTCCTATCCCACTAATGCTATTTAAAAAATTATTTATTTTTAATTTTTTAATTTTTTTTTTATTCTGAGTTTAAGCAATAAAACAAACATTCTCACAACATAATAGAATAGGTAAAATAATTTCATATGAAACTACAAACCTTGTATGTACAATTTGTGATTTCTTTTAAATATATAATTGCCTGGACCTACTCATGGGAGTGCTTCGGTACCAGGCTGAGCCCTGGTCTTGGACCAGGAGCGAAGAGGCAGAACTCAGAAGGATCGTCAAGCAGGAGTCCTTTTATTCAAAGAAATCCTCAGCTTTATATACCTTTTCTCAGAAAATTTAAACACTATGATATACAGGTAATTGATACAAATATGTAAGATCAAGATGTAGCATTAAAGTATATAAACATGTAAATCAAATATAAAAAGTGAGGGTTGTAACTCATGAAAAAATGTTGTCAATTACAATAAAGGAAAATTTTAATTTAAATAATTCTGAATTTCTATATCACAAGTATCAAATTAGGAAAGACATCAAAAAGGAAAATTATAATTGCCGAAGGGATGTGTGGGAAGACAAGTCTTACTATTCCATATTTGGTATAATTATTGCACCATTCTGGAAAACAATCTGGAATGATAACTTAAAATTAATTTCCACATATCCCTTAAGCTATCAATATTTCTGCTAGGCTCATATCACAAAGAGGTCAAAGAAAGAATACATACACACACACACACACACCTTTTTTTGTTGTTGTGGTTATTGTTGAAAAGAAATGGAAATAAATCAAATACCCAACAATTGATGATAACTGAAAAAAAAATACAGTATGTGAAGAAATTATTATTGATTTCAAAAAAGAGCACATTCAGAGAAATTTGGGGAAATTTGAATGAATTATTCAGAATAAATTGAGTAGGTCCAAGATATTAATGTGTAAAATAACTACTACAATGTGAAAAAGAACAATGGTGAAAGATCTTTATTTGATCAACACAATAACCAGATATAATTCTAAAAGACCAGTGTTGAATAATGTTTTGATACATTTCTTAGCAAAGGAAATAATGGATTTAATAAATACAATGAGACAAATATTTTCTACTATAGCCAATATATACTTTTCTTTTCTGGGAGTATTTGTTTTAAAGCAAGACTTTTATTTTTGGAATAGGGATAGTTGAGTGACAAATAAAAAGTGACAAAGATAAAGAACAAAGAAAAAGTGGAAATAATTCATTAAGAGGGAAACAGAAGAGAACTGAAGTTTAGAAATACATACAGCTAGAAAAATATTGAAAGTTCTGTGATAAGTTGAAATATAGATAAAAAAAAACCCCAAGAATCACATAGAGGAGATTCATAACTTCATATGCATATATGCATACACACAGGTATGTGTGTGTGTATAAAAGATCAAACTAATTATTTTCAATGAAGAAATCCTGAAAGTCTTTAATCCATTTCTTTGTATTTAAATTTTTCCTTTTGTACTTTTGCTATTCCTGACTTTATAACAGATAACGGGAAAAGAAAACATTTTTGATTTATTTTGGATTCTTTTAAAGACTTCCAGGATTTCCTCATTTAAATATTTTTTTTCTTCATTCAAGTATTGGGACTATATTTGCCTCAAAAAATTTTTTTAGCCATTTCTTTCTCCATTTTAAGGCACATTTGTTTATATTTTATAGACTTTTAAAACACAATTTACTTGTAAATTCATCCAGACCACAGTGTTGTTTTTCTTGGGTTGGTTCTTTATTACTTGTTAAATTTCATTTTTATGTGATGAATTTCTTAAAATTTCTATTGTTCATTCAATTTGGATATTTTATATTTTGTAAATTATCTTCAATTTCATTAAAATTTTCAGTTTTGTTTGCAGATGAAGGTGTATTGCATGTCTTGAGCATTTTATCTTTTTCTTCTGCTGTTAACTTTTATTTTTATCACTTTCTTCTTTTTTATTAATTAGCTAAAGATTGATTTAATATTTTGAAAAAACGATCTTTCAGTTTTATCAATTCTCATGTATTTCTATTTTAATTTTTTCTATTTTGCCTGTAATTTTTTGAAATTTCCTCTTTTATATTTAGGGTATATTTCCTTCCTTTCTTTCTTCCTTCTTTCCTTCCTTCCTTCTTTCCTTCCTTCCTTCCTTCCTTCCTTCCTTCCTTCCTCCCCTTCCTCCCCTTCCTCCCTTATTTTTTCTTTCTTTCTTTCTCTTTCTTTTCCTTTCTCTCTCTCTTTGTCTCTCTTTCTTTTTCTTTCTTTATTTTCTTTGTTTCATCTTTATCTCCTTTTCTTCCTTCTTTTCCTCCTGTGCTACAGTTAAAAAATGTTTTTTAAATAGTCTATAAACCCAATGGAATTTATTTATTTCCTTAGTTTTTCTTGATATGTGTACTTATTTATTTTTCTTTTGTTTCTACTTACAACTAAAATATTTGCAAACCTCTAGGTTTTGTTGTTTTGCTTTGGTATGGGTTTAATTTGTCTTTTTAGGCATGTCTCAAAAATATTTGAGTGAATAAAAGTCAGTCTTTATTTTTTAAGCTGCTAATTAGACAGCTTTGTAGGATCATTTGGGATTACTATATGAGGCCATTTGCTTTTTAAAATATGCTTTGCCCTTCTCTCTTAGAATTTCTTATAACTGCAGAATAATCCTCTATTATTCATATTGTCTTTACTTCATATTTAAAGATTTTTCTCTGGATTGCTTTCAAATTTTACTATTTGTTATTTGACATAATTAAATTTAACTGCAGCACAAATTGGAGTTTAAACCTAGCATTTATAGGTTTTTATAGGTTTCTTTATTAGACTGATTTATGAATAAGCAGATTTAGTCAGGTAGTGATTTCTTGTCCATGGTTCAAAAATTCAGCACAAATATCTTTTACTCTTTTCTAGAGTATGATATATAGTTGGTTTTTTTTGTTTGTTTGTCATCTTCTTTTGTGATATGTTATCCTTAACTTATTTGTGTACATTTCATTTCCAAGAAAATTCATGTGTTGTTTTAATATTGTTTCCTTCTTTTTTGTTAAATTTTCTCCCACTCATTATTTTCCTGCTTTAAATCTTCTTCTCAGAACCTTTGATTTTTAAATTCCCTATCATGTAATTCACTTTTTCCTACTCTGTTGTTTATGAAATTTTTCTAAATGCTGGACAGTTCTGACTTCCAACCTATTTTCCTCACTAATAGTTTCTTCTATTTTATTTCTCTTTTGAACAAGACTAATTTATGGCTACTATTCAATGATCTAGGGGATATCTTTGGCATCCTTTTTCATTTGGTCATTTTGGTTCATTTTGCCTTCATAGCTTAATATTTATTCATGATATTATACACTCTCTTTGAGGTTCTAATTTATTTTTCTATAATTTTTGTGATCCTGACTGTTGGTTTATAATCAATGAAAGTCCAGGCCTTGGAAACATGTAGAGGAATCATAACTTGGTGCAACCATTTCCAGGAATGTTTACTGGAGGAATCTGCTCCCCATTTCATGGATTATCAGGAAGATAATAGACTAAATATCCATGGCTGATGCTTTATACATGCTCTCAAGATTCAGCTGTCATTGACCAAGCCCCACTGCATTACTACATCGATTTGTAATATAGATTGTTATTCTCTCTCTGTCTCTGTGTGTGTGTGTGTGTGTGTTTCTCTCTCTCTCTCTCTCTCTCTCTCTCTCTCTCTCTCTCTCTCTCTCTCTCTTTTTCTCTCTCTGTGTGTATGTGTGTGTGTATAAGTGGGTTCCTCCCCCATCCTCTTCTCTGGACTTTCATCTATTTCCTTATTCTTTGGTATCTCCATTTTCCATTGCTCCATAGACTTATGGCTCTGAGAGTGCTTGTTGTTTTCATCTTCCACAAGTTTCTTAATATAAGAGTAAGCCTTCCCTCTTCCAATATCTCTTATTTTTCTTCTTCATGTGTCTGTACAGAATCATTGTCTGCTGCCATTTGTGTGGTGTTAGAGGTGTGAGGGATGAGTCATTGTTGTGAAGGAAATAAGTAGGTATCCCCATAGCTAGACACTAAATCATAAGCCTGGGAACTTATTAATTCTCCCTGTGCCCACTGCATATAGTGGGTTGTAGGGTATGGATGCTGAGTGGGAAGTATAAGTATTTAGGTTATTTGATATGGTTTTATGTATTGACTTATATGCTATTTCTGTCTTCTTATCAGAGAATTCAGCTTCGGTTACTCATTGGTACATAATTCCTTTTTATGAGGTATTTGGGATGCTGAAGATGCGGAGAAAGCAATCATTCTGACATATTGCCAGTCACATGATGATTGGTTTCCCTGTCCTTAAAAAAACCTTCCCATAACTCTGTCACCCCATCAGTCCATCAGTCCACCATTATGAATCTCTGTTCTCTTTCACTACTAAACTCTAAGAAATAGTTATTTCTTCTCTGCCTCTATTGCCTCACCAATTTTCACACTGCTTATGTTTTTACAATCTGATTTTCCAATTCAGTTTATTAACACTGCTTATTCAAGAATTATCAATGAACTTAACAGGCCATACCAAGGAAAATGTGTGGTCATTTTGTATACATGGAGAGGAAACTAAAACTGGTGCTGTAGGACAACTAATGTCTTATTTTTGTTTGTGTGGTTTTTTTTTTCACTAAAATCCACTAAGCTAATTTTTAAAAGATAGGCCGAGAGAAAGAGACAGAGAGGGAAGGAGGAAAGAAGGTAGGAAAGTAGAAAGAAAGGAAGTCAGGGAGGGAGGGAGGAAGGGAGAGAGGGAGAGAGAAAGGGAATAAAGAAAGGAAGAAAGGAGGAAGGGAGGAAGGAAGAAATAAAGGAAGGGAGGGAGAGAAGAAGGGAAAGGAGAAATGAAGAAAGAGAGGGACAGATGGAGGAAGGAAGAGCAGGAGAGAGGGAGGAATAAAGAGAGGGGTAGAGGGAAAAATGAGTGGAAGAAGGAAGGGTAGAAAGAAAGGAGGGAGGAAGAGAAGAAGGAAGAGAAGGATGAAGGGAAGGAGGAAGGAAGGGAGAAATGTAGGAAGGAAGAGAAGAAGGAAGAAAGGATTGGAGGGAAGGAGGAAAAAATAAAAGAATGGAAGGAGAGAACCAAAGAAAGAAAAAAAAAAAAACAGGAGAGAGGGAGGAAGGAATGGAGGGATACAGGAAAGAAGGAAGGTAGGGAGAAAGGAAGGAAGTAAGAGAAAGAAGGAGGAAGGAAGGAAAGAAGGAAAAAAGAATTCCTAACTATAATACCTACATCATTTTAATATGTAATATAAACACACTGCTCTCACTAAGGGATCTGCTGACCCTATTGGATAGCCTTTCTGAACTCTTCCCATTTAGAGGCAAATTCCTGGTCTCATTCACTTTCTGAATATATATTTTTTTTCTTATCAAATCCAGATCTCTCTCTCTCTCTCTGTCTCTGTCTCTCTCTCTCTCTCTCTCTCTCTCTCTCTCTCTCTCTCTCTGTCTCTCTCTCTCTTTCTCTTTCTTTCCTTTCTGGTATCTTCCCTTTATTCTTTAAATTAAATTTTATTTTTCAATTAGCAAGAATTTATTTTCTTTCCATTCTATCCATCCAACTTAAAAGCAAAAGAAAGAAATACAAAACAAAAGAAAAACAAAATCCTTGTAACAAATAAGCATAGTGAAACAAAACAAATTTTCATGCTGTTTATGACCAATAATAAATAAATATTCTTTGTGATCTCCTGTTTATTCAATTAATAGGAAGGAGGGAAGAAGAAAGGAGGGAGGGGAAGGAAAGAAGGAAGGAAATAAAGAGGAAAGAAAGGAAGGCAGGAATTAGAAAGTTAACTAGCAGGAAAAATAATAAACAGAGAAGAAATGGTATATTTGAAAAGCCCTCACACATTTGATTATATTTCCTTCTTGCTTCACCAACAGGCAGCATAAAGCAACAAAAAAATTAAAAAAAGAAAAAAACAAAACAGAGCAGTCATTCTAGGTAACCAGGAATATTCAAAAAGATCAACTTATGCTGGCCCTGTCATTAGCTCTATCAATCTACGTAGATTGAATATATTGTCCATGGATACAATGAAGAGGACATTCTATAATCAGCTTTAGCAGAGAAAGATGCTCACATTATAAATAGAACCTGGGAACTGATGAAGGATGAGAGAACAGCAGATTTGCATCTACCATTTTAGACGTATTCCAAGGCACACTTCCATTAAGTGAAATGGAAGATAAAATCTGCTGCACTATTAAAATTACCTTTTTGTCCCTTCTTTCTCTCCTCTGCCCTTCTTTCTCCTCTTTTCCTTTTTTCTCTTTCCCTTTCTTCTCTCCTCTCTCTTTTTGATTTATAGCCCGAAGGCTAATCTACATAGCTTTTGGTGAGAATGGCAGCCCCCCACACACCCCGGCTTCACACTAGGAAAAAAAAAAAAAAAACTCAGCTTTCTCTTATAAGGAGAGAAGTCTGTCAGCATTTAGAATTTTAGCCCCAGGGATTAAACTCCTTTGGAACACAGATGAGCCTACCAGATAATTAGAGCCAGCAGGCATTTAGTGTGTGTTTGAATCAACATTCTGCTGCTAGCAGGATCAAAGTCCTTGTCCAAAATTTCTTATCTGATTTAGGGTTAGTCATTCCCCTTTAACTCCAGTGGATTCCTCATTTTGAATCAGCATTCTCCCTCTAACTATTTCCGGGGACTGCATTAAAAGAAACCACAAATGACTGTGTGTCTGAGTCACTACAGATTCTCTCAGCACTTTGAATCCTATAGTTCTTTTACTGAGAAGGCATCAGATAGGAAAAGAAGGAAAAGGAACAACCAGTTATTAGTAACCTCCTACTATGTACAAAGCACTATGTTAAATCGGGTATTGATATTATCTCCTTTGATCCTTACTATTATTATTTCCATTTTAAGTGAATTGCCCAGGGTCACATAATTAGCAATGTCTAAGATCAAATTTTAATTCAGATCTTCTTGACTCAGTCCAAATCTCTATCCACTGCATCACCAAGTTGAACAATAACACAAGAAAACAGGCTAGGTGAACCTATTATGAGCCTATGCCCTTCAACTACAAATGCTTTCTTTTACATTTCTATTTTTTCCTATATCAATGCACATTCTGTCCCACAAAAAAATCTCACAAATTTTTAGTTGCTCTGTGAAGATATCTGATCATGTCACTAAACTTCTCAGGAACTTTCAGAGTGGCTCCCATCATCTACTGAATCATCTGGCTTTTTTCATTGGCATTCAATACCATCCTAAATATGGCTTCATCCTATTTTTTCAGACTTGTTTAATATCTAAGTATGCAACACTCCTTAAATTCACCATGTTTTACTTCCTTTGTGCCTTGGCTCATACTATTGCCTCCACCTGAAATGCCCTTCTCTCATATCTCAGTCATTTTAAATCCTAATCATTTCACCTCAAATGCATCTCTTTCATGTATCCCTCCCTGATTTCTTCAGGTATAATTATCTCCTCCATCTAGTGAAGTCTCATAGCATTTTGTCCCTCTCTGTTCTATCGCATTTTGTGGAGTTTTAAAAAATTTCTTATTTCTTTCTACTAGATTTAAATTCTTGAGAGCATGAATGATGTCTTAATCATCTTGATATGCTGTACAGCACCTAGTATATAGTGAGTATTTAACAAATGTTTGATGAATTGAATATTTAACTTCATTATAGTTATGACAACAATGCTAGTTATTAACTACAAACTCACAAATGTGTATGGGTGACAGGTGTCTAGAATGCTATGCCCTCCCATTGTATTATGTTAATTACATACACTGTGTTTTGGCACCATAAGAGTAGCTCTAAAGTATGAATGGCTATCTTTTTTTTTTCATTGCTCAAATTAAGCTTCCTTTTTCTTTTTTTTTCTTTTCTTTTCTTTCTTTCTTTCTTTTTTTTTTTTTTTTGTTGTTACCTTAGTTTCTAAAGACTCGTCTGCATATTTTCATGGCCAGCTGCCACCATTCTGGAAAGTTTCTCTCTCTCTTCTTTCTCTTTTTAAAATACATTGAATAACTCAGTAAGAAAGTGACCTCAAAGTTTGTCATTATCTTGCATTATAGGAAAAAAGTTTGGTCAAAAGGAGCTCTGCTATTAACTGCCCATGAGACTTCCTCACATTTGGGATATTCATAGATACTCTTTCTAGGGAAATTCTTCTTTCTAAAGAACAGAAACCGTCTTTCCTATCCTCTCTCCCAACTAGAGTAGAAGTTAATCTATATTTACCAACATGATCACACTAGAGATGCATAAAGCTATGCTTCTATACATTTGCCTCTGACAATAGTGCTCAAGTCCCCTCCGTTAGAATAGCTTTCATAATCTACATAGACAATTTTTGGTCCTCCTAACTCCTCAATTTTTAAAAAATAATACTTCAATTTTTGTCCTAATTCTGTTCTTGGATCATCTGAACAAACCTCCCCCCTCAACTAAATCCTCTACTTTGGCCAAATCATAAAGGCCAAGAAAAAAAAATTGTGAAAGGTCACCTTCACAATGGGTTTTCCAGGATTATTTAGATATAATGAATAAAATTGCAAATTCTATTGAGGCTTTTAGAACTAATGAAAATTATCAATGTGTTACACAGCTGCATTTCAGTTTTGTTTGTCTGAGCCTGGAACAGAATAGATTTTATAAAAATAGAACTTAAATGTGACCACAGAGCGTGCATGCTAATCAGTTCATTTTAAGATATTGTTTTGCAATACTTTTAAGATACACACATGCTGGGAAAAATTACTTGTCATAGGAACAATGTAGAGCAATTTCTTACTAAAGTTGCTAATGGAACTACATTTTCTACATGAGGCATCGAACATTATCCATTCCTTCTTTTAGGTAAGTGTTAAAAAAAAAAAGTAGAAAGGATTTTTTTGGGGGTGGGGAAGGCAGGTTTATTCAAGAACTTTTTATAAAAATATGAAATGTACAATCTATTTGTAGGAAAGAGCCCATTAATCTAGGAAGGTTTAGATAAAAGTAATCAAAACACATTGGTTATCACATGCTGAGCTGGGTCATCTTTCATATACTTTCTCCGCTCGAAGAAATGTAGAGGGGCTTTTTCAGTACCACAGAGATGGAAAGCACCAGGAAGGGGCAGAGTGTTGAGTGCTCCCCCACTGAAGGTATTCTCTGTCCTCTACTGATTTCCTCTAAGTAGGCAATCCCATCTGAATAGTTCTGATATCCAGATTGCATTCATTCTCCTCATACTGCGCATACCTCGGCTGGAAAGCATTTGTTTCACTTGTTTGAAGGTAGAAATCTCAGTGGTGAGTTTTGATGTGGGATGAAGCGCCAAACCCAGGCCTTCCCCTTAAAGGTGAAATGCAAAGCTTTTCACCAATAAAATAAAATAAAATAAAATAAAAAGAGAACTTCCCCAATCATTAACTGGAACTTTTGTGAAGATGTTAAACTACAAATGTGTCTAAGAACTGAACAGAGCCTCTGAAAAGTCGGCACACCTTCACTTGCCTGCCAGGCCTTGTT